>NC_133364.1:51781674-51833344 GCF_049309525.1 Garra rufa
GACCAGGGGCTCATCTCCTGTT
Organism: Garra rufa; assembly: GCF_049309525.1. NCBI lineage: Eukaryota > Metazoa > Chordata > Actinopteri > Cypriniformes > Cyprinidae > Garra > Garra rufa. The sequence goes on from NC_133364.1 coordinate 51,781,697, forward strand.
TCCAAACTGCATCACAAACTGCTCGATAAAGCTGTTCTATGATAATTTGTTGATGGAAATAAATTATGTTCAATAAGATGTACTTGTGTTTACTAATTAACTAACAATTAAATAATTTTTTCTACCTATTAGATTGTGTTTTTTTAACGTCTACACCTACCCAACCCTAAACTTAGCCCTTACTGTAATAAAAAAACAGTATAATTGTTGTAGCCTACAGTGTGATAAAAATATACATCTATGTAGCCTATATCTACGGGTTACATGTTACACCGTACTTTTATTTTGACAGGTTGCCGTGAAGTTTCTGTGTGTACAGTATGATATGATGCGAGTTTTCTCAAATGAAATGGTAAAAGTGACACTCACAGCAGTTTTGGAGATTGAGTTTATCTGTTCATGTGAGATGCAAATGCCAAAAATTACCGGGAGCGTCACGTGTGTTTCAGTATGCGTGTAGTAAAAGCGCGTCTCCGCAATGCATACATACAGCTAGGCAAACGGAACATACTGGATTCATATTAAAACGGTTTTTTGCATTTCAGTTTTCACAGACACTAGTCCATATCGCGATTTGAATTAAGTGACTGACCATATTTGATTTATGAATCCAAAAAACGACGAATTTATGTGGCATTCCGCGCTATAGTAGATTCGGTTTTTATGAATGGAGGACGACGTGATCCCGTCTGTGTTTTGGCGGAGGAGACTTAAACGCGCGACCATATTCTACAGTCTTTGGTATACATCCGCGTTAAACTATCAAGGTGAAAGTCATCATAGCTTGCGTAGTTTAGACCCAGCTCCCAACCCAATTTTGAGAATAGATTAACGGCGATATTTTTTTTATCGCCCGATAAAAGTCTCACGTTAACGCAGCACGTTAACGCCGATAACGGCCCACCACTACTAACTACTAATGGATTAAAAAACATTTTGGTAAGTGTTTTTTTTTTATTATTATTAACTTAATAGTTAACAATAATAATAAAAAAAAACACTTACCAAAATGTGTTTTAATCCATTAGTAGTGAATTATTATTATTTTTTTTAGTAAGCTTCTGGGATGCTGTAGATATATCCATATAAATCATATAATAAAAGATTATATATGGATATATAGATATGGATATCTATGGATAGTTCTACAAGACAGGCTTTGGTTCTACTAGCGATTTGATTGGAGACCAACAGCCAATCACAATTGACCTTTAATTTTCCCATTGGTTGATTTTGTGGCACACTTGTAATGCTGTTGCAAGTTGAGCGAGCCTGTGTGTCAAGAGTTGAGCGCGCACAGAATTAAGAGGTTGGGAGAGAGGGGGACTTGACAGGAGCGCAGAGAATACGTTTGTGAGAGAGCACCTGAGTAAACTGCGTGAGCAAGGAATCGTTTTTTCTTTGCTCAAACGATTTTTTTGTTGTTGCGATTGTTAATTTCTGTTCAAAATATAATGTAATGTGCTTGCAAAATATAGTTCTCTGTGCTCAAAACTTACAATTACTCGCTCAGGATTGAGGCACACATATAACGCTATAAATGAGCCGCATAATGAGTTATTCAGTCAGATGGTTTAGGGAACAAAAAAATGAATGAAGGAGGAATATAAGGACTACATATGTTTGTATCTTATTTTGAATAGATTTATTTATCAGGCAAAATAACTTGAGATTCACTTGTGAACTTCTTTAACATCTGAAGATGGTACAGTGCTCTCAGGAAAACAGTTTGAGGAGACTCAAGTAAATGTCAGCAGGATTCATGTGTTGAGCAGGTTTCCAATCACTATAAAACAAAAACAAAACATCTGTGAGCATGTTAATATCAGCAGCATCATACTATTTATTTATATATATATTATGATTTTGTTGTCATAGACCCACGCATTTGTACAAACGTAAAAAGGACATTTTATATCTGAGAAACTAATAATAAATGTTTATCGTGTTAAACATCCATTGGAGAACACAGTATTACTAATACATTTTGTCTAAACATACACTCAGTGTAAACCCTCATATTACATCCTATTGTTGTAAGATACATTAATAATAAATAAATAATATGATCTTATAGTATCATAAACATAAGCATGCTTTGTGTGTATTATAGAATACAAAGAAACTAGGCCATAATATAACTGTTAAGCTTAAATGTGAACACTGTAACCTTTATATTGCATCATTCTTTATTGAATAGACTATAAAAAACATCCTGGCATCGTGAGGCATTTAGATGCAGTGAAATGAAACGTACTTTGTAATGTTTCACTTGCTGTAGTCAGGAATTATAGTTGGCAAAAAGTCTTAACTGGTAAAATGTTTGCACATTCTTTCACAGTATAACTAACAAGTAGGCTAATAAGAAAAAAAAAACTTACTCATGTAAATATTTCCTCTGCTGGATCGCGCTGTGTCTCACATAATGTTCATCTTCTGAAGTATGTTTTATTCCTGACAGCGTCTTCTTCCAGAAAGGACTAACTTGAACGAAGTTTCTCCTTTGTTTACCGTGATGTGGGCGTCTACTTTTCGCGCGGCGCCCTCACGTGGACATTAGAATATGAAAGCGAATAGCTCGTGGGCGTGATCTAATTATAAAATAATGAAGCAGACCGGAGAGACTGGACATCGTGTTGCTTTCATATTGATTATTTTATCACAGAATATTTGTTTTCGGTAAAACTTAATTAGTTTAAAAGCATACATATCCAGCTTTCTCTAGACATATTGCTCATGTCTCTGTGTTGTGTATTAATATAGTCTATTTTAATGACGCCTTTCTGAATGAAGATCACGGAGATCAACGCGGCAGACAGCACACCCTTTTTGTTTTCTTTATTTTGCAAAATCACAGTTTTTTTTAATTTTGTGAGTATATACAAATATTTCGTTTTTCGACCCCAGGGGGTTAACTGGATCTACATTGTGTTCTGCACACCACCTTTCAAAAACACCCCATTTAATGGCATAATTTCTAGTGGAGGGAGCCCTAGCACTTAGAATAGTCTCAATAAAGGCAGGTGAAAGCCCAGTGTTCCTCAGTTGGTTCCCATCAGGGGCCAAACATGAAGATTCCACAGGTCGGGCCTGGGATGGAATATCGTTCCTCCCGCCTGAGACAGAAGGTCCTTCCTCTCCGGAATCGCCCATGGCGAGCCTTTGAGGAGAGATATTTTCTCTGAGAACCATACTCTGTTCGGCCAACGCGGCGCTATCAGTAGGAGGCAAGTCCCTTGTTGGCGAACCCTGGCAAGAACCCCTGGGAGCAGAGAAAGGAAACGCATACAGGCGTATTTTGGGCCATGGATGCGCCATTGCATCCAGACTCAACGGAGCTGGGTGACTCAGAGAGAAGTAGAGGGGACATTGCGCTGTCTGATAGGAGGCTTCCGTCTGATAAAATCTGTTCCAGATCTGATTCAATATCTCTGGGTGGAGTGTCCACTCCCTTGTCGGTAGTGTCTGTCTGAACAGTAAATCCGCTCCCACGTTCAAATGCCCTGGAATGTACACTGCCGTGAGTGACAGGAACTTTTCCTGGGCCCAGAGGAAAATCTGTCTCGCTAACCTGTTCAGGTTGCGAGAGCGCAGACCTCCCTGGTGATTAAAATGAGAGACTGCCGCTGTGTTGTCCACCCGCACTAGGACATGACAGCCCCTCAATTGATGGAGAAAATATTTCAGAGCCAGAAATATAGCCATCAACTAGAGGCAGTTGATGTGCCCATCGAGCTGATGGCCCTCCCATGCCCCTTAAGCTGGACGACCATTTAAGGCCGCTACCCAGCCCATCAGGGAGGCATCCGTCGTTAGCAGTTTGCGACGACATGGTGCCTCTAGAGTGGGACCCAAGGTAAGGAACCGGGGTCTGAACCACAGAGTTGGCTCTTGGATCCTCTGGCTTTTAGCCACAACTGAAATGGTCTCATGTGCAACAGCCCCAGAGGATTCACTGTGGATGCTGATGCCATAAGACCTAACATTCTCTCGGCCTGGCCTGATATTACTCATGGTCTGTCGAATGGTTTCGACCCGAGCGGGAGGCAGTTGTACTCGCATCGTGACCGAATCCCAAACGATTCAGAGATAAGTCATTCCCCGGGCAGGAGAAAGAACACTTTTACTGGTGTTGATTTTCAACCCTAGAGAATCCAGTTCATGCTTAGTTTGGAAACATGAGCCTTAAAATAAAAGACATAAGATGCAATCAAACAAATGTAGAAATTTGACTGGTAATGTTGACAGCTGCTTATACATATGTAGATAATATATATATTATATTATATTAACCGTGAGATATTGTACTGGTATCGCTACAGGAATGCCCTTTTCACAATTGTGTATTGGTCTGTTTTTTCCCCCCGAGTGTCATGACAAATGCCCAAATCCCGTATCATTTTATAAATATTACTCTTTTTGTTTCATGGAATGTAGTTTTAAGAGGTTTTAGGCGAGAATGTACTTGTTTATAGTTCAAATATGGAGTTTGTTAACGTCTATTTGAAAATTTGCTTCATCTAACGGCAGTCGGTCTCATTAATCTATTAATTGTTGTAGAGAAGAAGATAGTTTATGTAGCATGTTTATGTAAATTTAATGCTGAACGCTGCCTTTACTCTTGACTGAATTGCCTAGCAACTTTTTGATGCCTGGTTTTGTTGTTGTTTATTAAATATTATTACTCAATAAATAAAAATGTATATAAACTATAATGCATTTAATAATAGTGTTTAATATTGAGAAACGTACGTGTATTCGTGAAGATGATTTTAGTTACATTGTTCCGCCTTTAGATGGCGACAAGAGACCGTTTTATGAGTGAGCAGTTAAAAGTGACTTTGGGACTTTTAAACGGAAAAGTTAAGCGGACGTTATTTTTTAGCTTCAACAACAGCTTGACACAGCGAATAAATGCACTGAGCAGCAAAATCACCCTATATTAATATTTTCTTCAGTAAACATTCAAACTAATGTCATATCATCGTGAATATAAATAATGAATGCTCTATCAGATGCAGGTACATTAATCACTCACTTAGTCCATCTCTCTCATAATACTCATAAAGTGAGGTTTTAATACAGTAATACAATAGACTTTTAATGAAGCAACTAAACATTACTTAGTTACTAGCAGAGCCGTTGAGAAACAGAGGCCGTTTCTCAATACCAAGTACGCAAAGTTCGGTTCGGACTTGGAAGTTTGACTTGGGAGTACGAACTCCCGAGGACGTGAGGATGCAAGTCCTGTAATTCTGCAAATGGAACAGCAGTGTAGCCTACTTGATAACGTCAGTCAGCTCGCCTTTTCTACTCCGGTTATCTTCACTGCTTCACTGTATGTATTTACAAAAAGACGAAATATGATATCAACCACCTCTGCCTCTTTTCGTTTTCATTTAAACTTATTAATAGCTGCAAAAACGTAGTTCAGGGAATGTTCAACATTACAGTGAAACTAAATATTTTATATCAAACAGCATTGCCTCTTTTCCGTTTCATTTAACGTTAAACATATTAATAGCGACAAAAATGTGGTTCATGCAACGCGTTACAAAACAATAATTACAATAAAAGGAAGTGATATCAAACACCACGGCCTCTTTGTTTTCTTCAAAATATAAACCACAACTCTCTTTTCGTACTCATTTTAAAAATAATAAAACATATTAATGTGATTTAAGCTATATGTGCACTGTGTATAATAGTATATCTTTACTCTATGTATAATAAAATGAAACATGACAAGCACAACTCTGCCTTTTTAGTAAAATGTCAGTTTTAATGAACAATATTAGCCATTATAAAAGTATAAGTATAAAGTATAAGAGACTTATGTAATCGGAAATAAAGACAAAAGCAGACAATTCGGTCAAATGCATGGTAAAAAGTCAGCGTTGAATTACGATTGATAAATAATTTATGAAGCATAACTTTGTCCTCAGAAAAATGATATGACATGGAATAAAAAATATCAAAAAATAGCTGTTAGATTTACCCAAAACAAATTATACCTCTTGTTTATCCACTACAGAGACATCAGGACCAGCGGCAAACGTCAGAAGGACTAGCCATGGTGAGGCTCTCTCTGCGGGATACATGACCACTGAGCACCTGGTGTTCACCTGGAACTCTCCGAAACCGGCGAAACAAATTTTCAAATAGGGGCTGTCTTTGTAAATAAATAGTTTTAAACAACTACATTCTCGCCTGAAATACTCTTAAACCTACATTTCAAGACACAATAACAGTAATATTTTGAAAATTATGCGGGTTTTCTCCTCCGCCATTAACGCTCGCTGATTGGTGCGAAATGCATTCTGGGATACGTGGCTGCCTCAAGTTAGCACAAGTCTCCTCTTGATGCATCCTTGATAAAAGGGGTGGATCAAGAACTCATCCGGGGATTTGAACTGTACTTGCTAGATGTGAACTTTGAATTGGAACAGTACTTGGGCGACAACTGATGACGTTTCACAAGTCCACAAGAACACAAGTACAGACAAGAACGTCTAGGTTACGAAGGTAACCCTCGTTCCCTGAAGGAGGGAACGGAGACGTTACATGGGATCTCGCCTGAGAGACCGATCATCTCTGAGCCTTATATAAAAAAGGCCAATTGCAAATTGGGGAGTGGACGTGCGCGCCGGCCACTCCCCCGTACATACGGGTATATAAGATGGCGGCGTGCATCACTCAAACAGGTTTTCGCTGAAGAACCGTCAAGCCGGCGTCAGCGCGACGCCAGGGGCGTGGCAGGGGAATGTAACGTCTCCGTTCCCTCCTTCAGGGAACGAGGGTTACCTTCGTAACCTAGACGTTCCCCTTCAGTCGAATCACTTCGACGTTACATGGGAACTAGCCCTATGGAAAAGGCCACGACCCTGACGCCGCGTTACGCACAACTTCACGTGCTGACAAGTATACGTGCCGGCAGGCGAAGTGTAACGTAACCTTCCCAACGCCCTGAGGCCCAATAAGGGGGCCCTTCCAGGGATGCCAGTTGTACTGAAGCATGGGTTGGGGGGGCGGAGCACATGAAATATTTACATGTGGAAATGAGAATAATTCAATATATCCATAAAGGTTTTTAGGGATACACGAGGGAAACAGCAGTCTCCTCCGCTGGAATAAATAAAAACTAAGCCACAACCTGCGGGGCGAAGGAGACCCAGGCAGGATCACAGTGCAGGACTACTCCGCGTCTAGCCCTGACTGCGGGGCAGGAGGACCCAGGGTTCGCCGGAGGGAACATTCTGGGAAATAGCGCACGGATCCACGTGGGAATGGCGCAGCAAGCCGACACCAGCCGGTCTTCCCGCTCACCTGTGAGTCCTTATGTTAGGACACGGGAGAACGGCCTCTACGCAAGGTTGTAGAACCAAGCGAAGGTAGGGTGTCGCCCAGCCCGCAGCTTCCGGTTTTTGCATCTGCTGGTGAGGTGCCATGAACCAAGGATCATGGCTGTCCCTGAGTATAACAGGGAGAAGGCATCTACCACCCATTTAGCCACCTCAGTTCGGGGAGCATTCCCTTTCTGCTGAATCCCGAGGCAGATGAAGCTGCTTGGTGCGGCTGAAGTGCCGAGTCAGTTTCACATATTTAACGACACAACATCGCAAGACTGGGTCTGCCTCCTCCAGGGCAGAGCTTGCAGGTTCACCACCTGATCGCGGAAAGGCGTGGTGGGAACCTTGGGCACATAACCGGGCCGGGGTCTCAGCGGTAACGTGAGAGTCGCCGGGCCCGAATTTCTCGACACACTTTGCTGGCAGAGAAAGCTTGTAGATCTCCTACCCTCTTAATGGGAGCCAGGGCAGTCAGGAGCGCTGTCTTAATGACAGGAATTTTAGCTTAACTGAGGCCAGTGGCTCCAATGGAACGACTGCGGCCCTGAAAGGCGACGGGGAGGTCCAAGAGGTATGAGGTGCGTTCTAAGCACCTCTGAGGAACCTCAGCTTGTCGGTATCCTACCCTCTTAATGGAAGCCAGGGCAGTCAGGAGCGCTGTCTTAATGACAGGAATGCTAGCTCGACTGAGGCCCATGGCTCAATTGGAGCGTCCCGCGGCTCTGAAGGCGACGGGAAGGTCCCAAGAGGGTATGGGGTGCGTTCTGGGCACCTCTGTGAAACCTCACGACCAGAGAATGCTTACCTACTTTGCTCCATCTACTGCATGTGATATGCGGCGAAGCAGCGGCATATACTTGGAGTGTCGAGGGACAGCCTGCGCTCAAACACTCCTGCAGGAAGGGAAGCATTACTGCAATCGTGTATCTCTGTGGGTCCTCTCAGCGAGAGGAATGCCAGCAAATAGACCTCATCTCAGTGCGTAAGCCTGCCTGGTCAAGGGAGCTCGGTACTGAGTGATAGTTGTATCACGGCCTGTGAAAGGCCGGAGAGGTCTAGGGTGTCAACCCGTGCCCTACAGGGAGGGACTGCCGCGAGGGAACGGTTACTAAGACCTGAGTCCGGGTGGCCATTATTGTAGCGCAACCAACAGACTTACTCCTCGTCCTCCCTGGACTTGCACAGTGTCTGTGCAAGGAGGCTCGCTGGGGAAGGGCGTACTTGGGCCCCGGAGGTCAGCTGTGAGCCAGCGTTACTCTGAAAGAGGCAGCTGGCAATGGGAGGAATTGGAAGACGAGCGGATGTGGCTGGCCTACCGATGTACTCCAAAGTAGCTGCTTCACGGGGTGGAGTCGCCATCCTGCAGGTGGGTGGACTGCCGTGAGAGCCGACAGGCTGCACGGTTAAGTTTTCCTGCTTCAAGTGAATGGCAAGTAGCAAAATCTGCCACGTTGGACTCCCTGGGAGCAGATGGGGAGGTTGTAAGCCTCTGTTGTACATGGCAACCCAACCCGTGGTAAGCCACGGGCTGGCTTGTCGGCCATACTGCGGGAAAACGCCAGTCCGGAGTGAGCCGAGATGCCATGCCCATCATGGGACTCGATCGTGCTGAAGCGGTCTCACATGAAACAAGCTTAGCGGCTCTTAAGCGGCAAGAGCTGTCATGTGCCCCAGGAGCCTCTGAATTTTGAGAGGAACCGCTGTATTGTGCCTGACTGATTCAGGGACTACAGCACTGACTGCGCGCTCTAGGTAGTAAGGCGGGCTGTCTTGTGGACCGAGTCGGGCTCCTGACCGAGGAGACGAATCCCCTCGGTTGGCCTGAAGGACCAGATGGCGGGGGTGCCGAAGCACCAGGTCCCTGTATTCGCACAACGGAACTCACGAGTGGGCTGGTAAAGCACCAGTCGAAGAGACGGTTGATGACGCGAACTCCTGTCTGCCGTAGAGGGGACAGGGGAGCTCCCCTGACCTAAAGAAGGCAGGAAGGAGGGGGACTAGCCAAATGGAAGCACCTCGCGCTGAAGTGCTCGATCCCCGGAGCAGACCGCAGAAGGGGTGTGCGTCGGGGAAAAAATCGAGACACGACAGCGGGTGCCCTTCAGGCAGCTGGCTGCAGCCCAGCCCTGGAGACAGAAACATACTTGTATGTGCTTCGTCGTGAGCGTGTGTGCCGACAGCCTGAGAAGGGATCGGGACAGAGCTCCATCCAGGGCGGGTATTAACCCACCACTCTAACTGGACACGTGAAGTCGGGACTGAAAGATCCTGACCTCGTCCCGGGGGAGGGACAGGCTGGATCGCGTTCTTACTGGCGAAGGACGCGATCCAGCCTGTCCCTCCCCCGGGACGAGGTCAGGATCTTTCAGTCCCGACTTCACGTGTCCAGTGAACTCCGCAGGCAGAACAGAGGCACGCCTGCCCGAATAAGAATGTAAGGGGTACCTCTGAGTCTGGGCGGACGCCTGGAGCCAGGCCGTACCGTCCGTATCAACCAGCGTAGTGGTATCAAGGGAACGTTGACCGACGTGACCGTGGTGGGGCAGCCTAGGGGGAGACAGGGAAGGAGACAAAACCCAGAAGGACGAACGTCCTGGAGAAGTGTCTAAGCAGTGCTTACCTTCTTCCCTGGATCCCGCGCTGGCGAAGGCCGGCCGCGAGTCTGGTTCCGAGGAGTGTAAGTGCTGCTCAGGAAGGAAACTCGAGGCCGAAGGCCAGAGGTGAGAAATTTGCTCTTCTGAGAAAATGTGGGTACCGTCGACCGATAGGCCGACGGCAGCATTGAAGTACACAGTGGCTCGCGGCCCTCCACCGGGAGCGGGGAGCGTAGATGTTAGCATCCCCTAAAGAGCATTCTCAATCACCTCTGGAGGCCCGCGTCAGGGACGTTTCGCAGTTTTCTTGCGGGTGTTTCGGGCCGGTCCCTGTGCCGCGGCCGGCGCCACTCTCCTGCGGCTGGCTCTGCACTTGCGGGCCCCTCTCGCCAACCTGGCGTCGTGGGCCTCCGCGGGGGGCAGAGCCGTGGATGTTGCGGCCGCAGGGGGGCGCCCTCGGCGACGTGCAGGCGGAGGCGGTGCCTCCGGCGGCGGGATGGAAACTTCGCGGCGGGGCAAGATGTGTTTAACTGCCTCCGTCTGTCTCTGGGCTGCCGAGAACTGCTGGGCAAAGTCCTCGACAGTGTCGCCGAAAAGGCCACTCTGGGAGATGGGAGCGTCGAGAAAGCGTGCTTTGTCGGCATCTGCCATCTGGGCCAGAGAGAGCCATAGGTGTCGCTCCTGGACCACAGCCGTGGACATCACCTGACCAAGGGCCCGCGCCGCGACCTTCGTCGCACGAAGGGCGAAGTCGGTGGCAGCGCGGAGTTTCTGCATCGTGCCTTGGTTAGGACCACCCACGTGCAGCTGTTTCAACCCCCTGGCCTGGTAGACCTGCAGGGCTGCCATCACATGCAGGGCCGAGGCGGCCTGGCCCGCTGTGTGAAAGGCGCGGCCCGCAAGGGCGGACGAGCGCTCGCAGGCCTTGGAGGGGAGATGCGGTCGGCCCCGCCAGGTGGCGGCGCCACGCGGGCAAAGTTGCACCGCCACAGCGCGCTCGACCTGGGGAACCGACACATATCCCCTGGCCGCCCCGCCATCAAGGGTGGCGAGGGGAGAGGAGCTGGGCAGCGGGCGAGATGAAAAGGGCGCCCGCCAGGTCTTAACCAGCTCCTCGTGCACCTCCGGGAAGAATGGCACCGGGGGGGGGGCGAGGCGATGCCGCCGGAGCCCTCCCCAGGAACCAGTCGTCCAGCCGAGAAGGATCGGCCGAGGGCGATGGAGTAACCTTCAGACCGATCCCCCTGGCGGCTTGGAGGAGCATAGCCGAGAGCTCGGAGTCTGCCTCCGACGGGGCAGCAACCGCGGAGGGGCGCCGCGCCGCCGGAAGAGCGTCCTCGCTCCCTGACTCTCCCTCTGACGCAGCGACTGACATCTCTTCCTCCTGTGGAGCACCAAAGGAGACGCCCAGCCCGGCTGGTGGGGAGGCGTATTGCTTCGGCATCCTGACGGGGGTATGCTGGCGGGCGGAAGACCGCAGGGCTTTTGGGGCCGGCGGAACATTCGGCACCGGACTCGAAATTCCCCCTCGTGCCTCGCCACAGCGGCGGGAAAACTTCGCCGGTCGTGGGGCGCGAAGGGGGGCCTGCTCGCTCGCGAGCGGCGAGTCCTCAACATACCCATGGTCATGCTTTCACAATGAATGCATGAGCCATCCGTGAAAGCTGCCCCAGCATGTTCGATTCCCAGACATGTGAAGCAGCTTTCATGTCCGTCCAGAGAGGTGAGGTAACCGCCGCACCCAGAAGCGCATGGCCGGAAAGCCATTCTGAAAAGAACGTCTTTACACGGCCGTGAGAAATTGCTCTTTTAGTCCCGGTCTGCCCAGGGAGGAAACCGCGGCACCACTGTGCACTCAATGGGGCTTGCTCGCTGGAAAGCAGGAGGCTTTTATGGCCGTGAAAACGGCCGCCCGCGGGACCCCACTGGCGGCGCCGAGAAATTCACTCTTTCAGTAAACTTTGTTTCTTATTCGATCGGCGCACGCCAGCAGAGAAGAACAGCAGCAGCAGGAACGTGAAGTCTTTCTTGACGACGTCAAAAGGCTTGAGCATACCGGCTCTGAAAGCGAAAGTCTGTTTGAGTGATGCGTGCCGCCATCTTATATACCCATATGTACGGGGGAGTGGCCGGCGTGCACGTCCACTCACCAATTTGCAATTGGCCTTTTTTATATAAGGCTCAGAGATGATCGGTCTCTCAGGCGAGATCCCATGTAACGTCGAAGTGATTCGACTGAAGGGGAACGCATATTGAGAAACGGCTAGAGTTGCGACATGCTTTGATCTCGCCGTAGCACGATCACGTGGTTCATGGAGCTATCAATAGTTCCAAACAACTCCGCGCTGTCAATGTGTTTGAATGGGTTTAAGTAGGATAGACAGCAGTTTTACTATATTTGCAGCAATTTCGAGTAATTATTAACACATAATGTGCATTGATTGTGTAAGGGATAATGTACAGGCAGCCGGTAGTTATCGCAGAAATAAGCCCCGACAGTGTGATCAGGACCCGACGCGAAGCGGAGGGTCTTGTATCACACTGAAGGGGCTTATTTCGCGATAACTACAGGCTGCCTGTACATTATCCCGCTTATTACACGGCTACTTGCCACATAAGGAAGAAAACTGGACATGAATATGAATTTGAAATCTTTTATTGGCATATTTGTTTTAAATTAACATTTTTATCCTTCCGCGAAACGATATAGTACCACGTAACTAACATTCAAACTATGTACGTTAGAAAGACAATTTAAATAGATTAATGTCGAAATTTTCCATTGTTAATTGTGGTTGTCCAGTGTTTGTCACAAGATGGCGCCAAACGGTAATCTTTGTTGGCACGGAGGGATTTTAAACATACAAGTAGTACCGGCTATGCGTTATTACTTTGGAGCAGTGATTATTTGAAAAAAACGAACCTGCAAATGTCTCAACTGACCAATCAGAATCAAGCATTCCAAAGAGCCGTGTAATAAGTATTGATAACTACTCTGAACATGCTTTACTTCCGCATTCCTCAGTTCCTATGGAAGCCTATGGGAGTGTCGCAACTCTGTTTCTCAACGGCTCTGGTTACTAGTTCTAAAGTGACGTTTTGGAATTAGTAACGGAGCTTATGCTTAGCTGACCAAAACTTTGATTTGAATCCGTAGCAGAAAGAAGTAGTTCGTACAAAAGAGTGTAGTGTGTATTTACACACTCATTGCACACTGAGTCAGAAATTTTCGTATGCGTTTTTTTCGTATTTGTAATCCTAAAAATCGGTAACGCACAGAAACCTTGCACACTGAGTCCGATGTGTATTAATTCATCCGTTGCAAAAAAATCATACAATACAAAAAGGAATCTTTAAGCAGCGAGGATGATTTTGTTGTCCAATCTCTTCTTAAAAAGAGAAAAAGAAAGGACATATTGGGTCCATCCAATTAAAAGATATAGAGAGGAATGAGAGAATACTTTTTATGCGCACATCCGTATTAATAAACTGCGGGATTATCCCAAGTTTACTTCAGGATGTCAGTAAACTTTGATGCTTTGCTAGTGTTACTGGAGCCACATATTATAAAGAAAACCACTAATTTCTGTGTACAAGGACCTTTACAGTGCTTTGTACATCGAGGCGAAGTGGATGAACTTGCATTCGCAATTCTGGATTTTGGCGTTTGCTTGTACGGTGGCTCTGAACTGTCAAAACACCTCTCAAAATGCTTGCAACAGATGCGAAAAACGAACCCGATCCTAATTTTTTTATGACGGACGAAAATTCCGGAGACAGTGTGCGAACGTGATTGACATAAAGTGAGGTCGTATTTATTTTTTAAAGTGCGAAAAATTCAGACGAAAATTTCGGACTCAGAGTGCAATGACCTTTAGACTTGAGATATGGCTGTATATCGGCACTCTGTGATTACCTACGTCATATATAGGCCTACATATCTATACATATATACACATATATATCTGACAAAATATAGCTGTGTCACACACACACACACAAACAGACAAACCAAAAAACTATCCATTCGCCCTGCTGAAAAAAACAGCATATGCTGGTTAGGTATGTTTTGGTAATGGGTTGCTGGTTTTAGCTGGTTTATGGTTAATGCTGGTCCTTAGCTGGTTTATGCTGGTCATGTTGCTGGTCAAGGACCAGCATAAACCAGCAAAGGACCATCATAAATCCACAAAGGGCTAGCATAAACCAGCAAAGGACCCGAATAAACCAGCATCCCAGCACCAAAACATACCTAACCAGCATATGCTGTTTTTTTTCAGCAGAGTGAATACAAAAAGGATATAGGATAAAATTATAATATGGATCTTTTATGTAAAATGGCTATCACATGAGAAGCTCATATAAATACATGCACAAGCCTTCACAGAAAATCTTTACTATCCCTTATATTAGTTTTTTTCAACTGCTCACACATATTTTTAAAGCTTTGCCTTTTTTTCAAAACTTTACGCACAAATCCAAGAATTGCACACACAAAATGCTAAATCTCTCACATCTCAGCAAAATGAAGCACTGTATTCAAAATATCAGAAAGACATCTCAGAAGCAAACATTTGTTGTCAACACCTTTGCCATAATATTATTTTTTGGATATATCCTATAAACACAGTTATTCAAAACTAAAGCTCTTCTTTTGTGAGCCTTAAGACTGAAAGTAACTGGCAAAGAGATGTTGAAAATTTCAACAAGATGGAGGTAATGTCAGGTGTGTAGAGAGGGAAGTCAACTTACGGTCGCAAAGGCTCTATAAAAAAGCCCCCTGCATGCAGCTGAATTTGCACTCTTTCATTGCAGTTTGAATAGCAAGACTCCTGGTTTCGGCATTTAGACCTTTGTACCAATGCAAACAAACACAGGTTTACTACGGACCTCTGACCCAGTTATCTGCTTTATAGGAGCATTCTAAAGAATTCTAACTGTCTTTAGATATTTTAGATATTAGTTTGTTTATATCTTTAGTCAGTGAGGAAAAAAGTAAATATAGAGTAAATATATAGAGAGAAATATTAAGTAATATAAAATTATAAAAATTAGCAAGGAGAGAGAGAGAGAGAGAGAGTTAATTATACAGCAGTACAAACCCTTCATATGTCAGTACACAGTCTGGCCTTGTGTGTGACTTCTGGAAAGCCTTGATTCCCTCCTCCAGTATACAGCCACCAAATATCCTACAGCATGCAAATATTCATTCATCTCAAATTCTGAGATTCAAATATGCATGTATTTACACAGCATTATCATTTATGGTGTATTCTTTGCCATGTCTTGTACTACAGGAATGGTAAACTGACATCCATTCCTCTTGTATATGGCTGGACTGACAATAAACAACCTAAACTAAAACTGTTATCGCAACATTTGGATGGGGGCACATTTGAGTACTATTCCTCCGAGTTTGTTTAAAAACTCATTTCACCTTCTTCGTTCCCTTAGCCTCAGTTAATTTGTCTCAGATACTTTATCAGGCTGTTTGGTTTTTAAAGTCCTCCTCAAGTGAAAGAATATGTAAAGATAAATAATGGTGTGTCACTTAAGTATTAAACGTGGGCAAAACAAAACAGTAGTTCTTAAAGGGCAATTTCATATATAGAGAGGACATGGAAAAGTTCACGATGAGATCATCTCTTACCAGATTTCAGTTAGACTGGGGCAGTTCTTGATGAGGGAGACAATCTGAATAGCCCAATTCTCAGTCAGACTGTTCACCCACAGTTCCATCTTCTTCAGTCCAGACAAAGAAGAGATGTAAAACATTACTACATCATTGCTGTTTGTTTGAAGTGCTCGGAAGAGGTTTGTCCAGTCAATGTTATTTAGATTGGACTGTAGAAAAGTGAGACTGAAACGTGAGAGTAGTCCAGTTTGAGGGTAAATTTTGACCCTAAAATAAACGACAGAGATAGTATCAAGTTAGTAAATTCTTTGGTTTGTTTGATACCAGCATAATTGGCAGTGTTTAACAAAGTCAAAGGTGCAGCAAAAAGTAGCAATAAAATACTGCTGGAAAGTATGTTAAACCCTAGTGCAATCATTTGCTTTTCTATAATAAAACATATCTATAATATAAAATAAACTGGAAATTATGTTAAATTATAAGTCAAAACCTTTATCTACTATAACTAAAGCTAAAGTTTTTATTATTGTTATTATTAATATTATTATTATTTATTTTCGTAATGAGCACCAATATATTAAAAATATGTTATCATGATTAATTGAGTATACAGGTAAAAAAAAAAGTAATGATTGTGATTAAATGAGCGGTTTAATTGTTAATGGGAGGTTATCTAAAAATGTAGATTATGAGAAAAAGATGTGATATGTTCGTGCATAACATTATTTAAGGGTTGTAATGTTTTTTCTTTACCTGGAAAGTTTTTCACTGATTGACATATCAAGTCCACTGATAGAACGGCACTCAGAATGCTTATACAACATTTCAATCTGAACACTGCAAATGAAGGCATAGAAAGAAGCAGTCTTGACAATATGAAAGTAAGAATCAAGCACAGCAAAAGGGCATCGTGTATGTGAGTTATTTACTTTGGTATAATAAAGACATTACCTCAGTGTCTGTCCTCTTGTGAGAATATGAAGCAGATTAATAAGAGCAGAATCTGGTTGAGATTCTGGTGTCAACCTTTAAAATCAAATCAAAGATAAACAATTAAGAAAATTATATTAATGACATTTTTATAAATTGATTTTTGTTTTAAAGTAACATTAGAGTAAATTATATTTAGCAAGCATTGTCCATTCTGGTCTACAGATTTTATATATTAAAGAAGTTCCAGAACAAAAATTTACAGATAATTTACTCACCCCCTTGTCATCCAAAATGTTCATGTCTTTCTTTCTTCAGTCAATAAGAAATTACGTTTCTTGAGGAAAACATTTCAGAAATGATGTCCATATAATGGACTTCAATGGTGCCCCCAAGTTTGAACTTCCAAAAAGCAGTTTAAATGCAGCTTCAAATGGCTCTAAACAATCCCAGCCGATGAAGAAGGGCCTTATCTAGCAAAACCATCGTCCATTTTCGAAACAAATTGACAATTATATACTTAACCTCAAACGCTCATCTTGTCTAAGGGTATGTCGAAAAACTAAAGTCTTCTTTTTTCTTCAACGTCAAAATTGCCCTACATCACTGTTTTATCTTTTTTTTTTTTTTTTGTAAAGGGCATTTTATCTACTTTGCATGTTCACATTGTAAACACTGGGTCATTCTGCAGCAATTTAGGATGATTTTAAAGTTGGTGAAGAAAACAAGATGGGGGGTTTTTAGACATACCCTAACTGACAGACCCTTCTTCCTCGACTGGGATAGTTTAGAGCCATTTGAAGCTGCATTTAAACTGCATTTTGGAAATTCAAACTTGGGGGCACCATTTACTTATAATTATATGGAGATAATTTCTAAAAAAAATTTCCTCAAGAAAAATGATTTCTTATCGACTCTTACCCTTTGACGGATGACAAAGGGGGGTGAGTAAATTATCTGTAAATTTTTGTTCTGGAAGTGAACTTCTCCTTTAACAACAATCTTGGAGCCAGATGAATGTAATTAACAGCTTTTTTTCTGATATAGGTTGAAAATATAAAAAACAGGCTCCCGGTAATTAGGTAAGACATTCATTTTTATGTACCTCGCCTGTCCACTAAAGCTTTGTTTTAGACCAGAATACCTACGTTATTCTCTCAAACTTGTGGAGTACTGGCAGAATCATAGACAGATTTTCACACAGTAATTGGCAGCAATAGAGAGTCAGTTCTTTGATGCGCTCGCAGCATTGAGAGCAGTACATCAGAGCCCAACAGTCTGTTCTTCTTAGAGGTGTATAACAAATGAAAATACGTTTCTTTGCATTTAAAACTTCTTTCACAAAGCTTTCTTCATGGAGCTCATACAGACAGTGAAGCATGCTAAAAACATGCTGCTGTTGAAATAGCCATTCTTTCAGACTGTTCTCTATGATTGGATGAACAGACACACCATATTTCCTCTTAATTGTGTGTCTAACATCTTCATTCAAAAGACCAAAAAGAAAACGAAATACAACTTCAAAATTTGAATAAGAAGATAACTCTTTGAGCTTTTCTGTAAAACTCTTGTTGTCAAGTGAGATGTAGTAGAGAGCAGTGAAGAACTCCTGAAAGCTGAGATGCATAAAACTGAACATCATCTCCTGACAGACCCTTTTTTTAAATAGGAACTTGCACAGGAATGGAATGCCAGCAGGGTCTAAAACTATTTTCCTCACACTTTCCTCATCGAACAGAACTTGTTTTTCCAGCATTCCTCTCTCTGCCAGCTGACCCAGACTCCTCAGCAGGGTCAAGACAGACTGACTCAAACCCTGGCAGTGATGCTCCAGCAGAGTGGACACAAAGTCAACATAGATAGAGGTGGTGGTTTCCAGTCCGCTTGTGACATCCGCACTCTCACTGAACCGCTCTCGCATAACCGTGCAGACTATCCAGCAGATGACAGGGATGGAGCAGGCGGTGATGAGGGTTTCATTTGCTCTTACACATTCATAAGCTTTCCTGAAGAGTTCCTCATCCTGAAAGAACTTCTGGAAGTACTCCTCCACACCCTTTTCTGAAAATCCCATGATCTCAGAGAAACGGTGAGGTCCTTTGAGCAGTTTACCCAGTGTGTCAGTAGCTGTAGATCTGGTGGTGACCAGCAAGAAGGACTCTGGCAGGATCTGACCCTTAAGCAGGGCACAAAAAATGACCTCAGGTGGAGCTCTCTGAAGAGGATCAGTGTCTGGTGACATGTCATAAATGTCCTGTGTGAGTTTTAGTTCATCAAATCCATCAATGATAAAAAGCACCTTCTCTGGTGACTGCTGTAGTATCAGTGAGATCTCATCTGATGTTAAACTGCAGCTGTAGCTCAAGATCTCTGCCAAACTTTTTCTGCCAGGAATGCGGTTTATTTCTTTACACTTTAAGTGGAACACGATATCATAGCGCCCTTTGTAGAGATCACCAGATGCCCAGTCCAGCATAATCTTCTGCACAGTGAAGGATTTCCCGTTCCCACAATTTCCCTGCAAAATAATAGCACTATAACTAATCCCACGCTTATCTGGGTTGAACAGAGAGTTTAGGTGAACAGATTCATGACTGCTCCTGGAGCTGAGGACCTGCTGGAGGTCCTCGCCACTGGAGCAGATCTCTTCTTCTCTCTCTTGTTGATCTCTATGTGTCTGAAGAATTAGAGGTTGTGTGAAACGCTCAGACAGCAGCACTTGTTCACCAGGCAGAGAGTTATACTCTGTCACATACTGGTATTCACTGTAGATCAGCTTTTTGTATTTGATAATCACTGAGCCGATTTCTGTAGAAATGGTCAAAGTTCAAATCTTTAAACTCTGATTTGAATACAGTATGAAATCTAAGTAAATAAGAACTAAATTAAGAGGTGGAATAAGTGTGATATTTAACATATTATTATAAAATTCAGTCACCTGAAGTTTGTTCTTTTTCAGAGTGTGTGTGATGCCCAGTGAAACCTGCAGAACATTAGAAATTATATATAATATAATGCCATTATATATAATATAATGCCACAAAGGTGCAATTTTTCTTACCAGGTGCATTATGTATGATGTGGACATTGCCTGTTATTGTATTGTTAGTCAGCGAAGGTGCTGTAATATGACTTCCACTCTGAGCTGTGGTGTTGACATTTAGCTCATTGTGAGATCTGGATAGGTCTTTGTTATTGCAAAACTCTAGAAATGTAAAAAAAAAAAAAAAAAAAAAAAGCAGCTTATAATTGTTTTTAAATAAACGTGTTTGTATTGATGTTACTGGTTTTCTACGCTAAAACATTACCACAAATTCAGTGTTCACCAATTATGAAAGATTTTTATACAGCTTAGGGTCAGAAACAAAGTTTACATAACTTTTTTATGTAAACTTTTTCAAGCCTTGTCTTGTCTGTAAAATCATGTTACAACCAAAACCAATCAATACACTTTTAATAAAACTGTCTGACATACTGCAACAACAGCTCCGGAACATCTCTGTAAGAAAAGAAACACCACAATCAGAGAACTAAATACAATATTTTACATAAAAAATATATATAATTTTCTACTACTTCAGGTCCTTATTATTGTTATGGAAAATGAGGAGAAATTACCCCCAAGTGACTCTTATTGGTGAGACCACTGATCTATAATAGAGATCATTATGTAGATAAGTGGGCTGGAAAACTGAGCTTTTTAAAAACGCTCTCCAAAGTGTAATATAGTATTCAACGGTGTTGCCAGTTTAAAGTGATGATCCCTGTGGTGCATCAGTTAGAATGCACGAGTCTGTTTATCATCTACAGTTTCTTAATTCCACACTTGCTTCATGTAGGCAACAGGTTGATAGAGATGTGGTTGTACAGAAAGAAATAACAATAAACAAGAACTATCCTTAGTCAAGTTTTATCAGTCATCCATCAGTATGATTAATTTGACACATACAGTTAAATAGTTATTACATTTTGTCTAATAGACAATTGTATTTATACATTGAGAGCAATATGCTCTAAAGAGTAAACTATCGTCAAACACTTTTTGTTTAGGCAACAAACTGCGTCACACGTTGCATGAAATATAATAAATAATAATATATGAATAATATTACAAACAAACTACTCTTTTCGTCTCAGTAAATATATACAGCATGTAAACATTTATATACTCACTGTATGTTTCACGCACAAATTCACCAAAGCAACAACTAGCAACACTTAAGTCTTCTGCGTATCACTTCGCTCAGACCAAATGGGTGAACCTTTATCGCACTTCCTATATCCGGTAAGTGGAATATCAGGCACTTTTGAGACGCGCCTAGCCTCGCCTGAAATGTAGGTACAGGCGGCTGTAGTGAGGGGAGGAGTGAAATAATCGCAGTCAAGACGGAGGCTGCATTCTAAACCGCATACTTCCTATTTAGTAGGCAAAAAGCAGTAGGCAAAGGAGCACGGCCACTCCACTGGCCCCCCTAAATCTTTTTTAACACAACCGAGCATTTTCGGGTGCAATACACAGTTTGTCCTACAGGTGACAGTAATGATGCTTGTGTGCCAAAAGGAAAAGATTACGCAAAGATTACCACAACAATGTCTGTGTGCCCTCAACGAGATTACGTCTACCGTTACATTATACAGGTAATGCAAATATTTTGTAAAATATAATGAAAATGCATATCATTACACATCATATTAAAATACTGACCTATATTTTTCGGTGTGTTGCGCATGTGGAATCTGCATATAAGTAAAAGCAGTCGTGACTCCGGGGTATACTTAAAGAATCAGCTGCTGCAAGAACGTGTAACATGAATTTCTTAAATTAAAGAAATTAATTTTGTTAATGAAATGAGATAAAATGTAACTTAAATTTATCGTGGTAAATGTTTGATAAAATGCACTTTTGCCTTATAATTAAAATAAATGGTCTGTCATTCCAAGGACATAAGACCGAGGTAAAGTTGGTCCCAGCAAACACAGTACGTTGTGAGGACGTCGCCAGTTGGTCGTCATTTGGTCAGCGTGACATTACTTTATGACAACGTCGTGAGGACGTCGTGGTAACGTTCCATATTTTTGAATTTTGGCTAACGTCTCAGAAACGTCGTAGGCACGTCCTTAAAAGACGTCGCTGGTTGGTCGCGTGGGAAACGTTATAGCGACGTGGTCAGCAGGTCTCCAACTAACTTTTCATATTATTGCACTACATGTATTAAGCTTATTTTTAAAGGTGTAAACCGTTTTAATAGCCAATAATATGGGGAATATACTGAATTCGTCAAGCATTTTGCATGATGGAATGAATTATTATATAAACTATAACCCGTCATTTAAAATATAGAAATGTTTGTCATCAAATTAATGGCAAAACAAAAACCAAATAGTTTGCTTAGCAAATGGTGATAATTTATGGTTGTGAATGGTTTATTGAAAGGGGGAACGGGACAAATGTTAAGGTTAAAACCATGGTTAAAACCAGCGCACGTCACTTTCTGAGTGCTGCGTAAGTGCCCCGTGCGCGTGCCCGTCATTAACGGTCAACTTCCAGAAGACGGACGAGAAGGAAAAGGTAAGCGCTTAAAATCTTCTCTTATTCATATTTTTTTTGCTGATATAACGTTAGATAACACGTAAGATAAGTAGTGTTTTGTGTTTTTGGAGGTTTTCTATATTAATTTAATAAATAAATGCCCTGTTTGGTTAATGTTAAAGTTAATTAGCTTAGTTCTGGAGGCGGTCTGTGGTAACGTTAAGTTAACTTTTAAAATCCTAAATTAAAATGTTATACCTTATTTTTAGTCTAGTTTGAAATTTACCCACGATAAACTATACAGTATTCATTTTTTTTAATTATTTTAACTTCTATATAGTAACGTTGACTGCTTGTCGTTCGCATCTGACTATGCTCATGCTAGCCTAGCCGTATATAAACCACTGATGTTATATAAACTTTTAATTAGACCGAGGCTGCCGAAATCCCATTCAGTGTATGTGGGATTAATAATGTCCTGCTTTCCGATTAACAGGGCTGTAAATGGTGTAATTTGCTCGTTAGATGTTATTGGTTTTTACATACAACATTTTTACATACATAACTTGCATCATTTTTATGCTAGTGACTTTTCATTGACAAACAGATCTGATACTTTAGTTTTAACAAATATGTATCCAACAAATAGTTCACTATTTTATGTCCTTACTGCCAGTGAACCAGTTGAGTCATTCAGTGAGTTGCTTATTAGAAATGATGGTCATTGTTACTATGTAGTAGTTTAAGGATTTTGGCTAAGGTCCCAGAAACGTCGTGGGCACGTCCTCAAAGCTGGTCTCTGGATAATTTTTCATATTATTGCACTAAATGTATTGAGCCTATTTTTTTAAGTAGTAGTTTGAATGCTTTATTCATTGTTCATTGTTTTATCAATGTTTTATTCAAAACTAACATACTTTTTTTAATAACAGGTGGAGAGAGAGTCTGGGCAGCAGCAACACGACAACCATGATTATGATTAGGGATGGGTATCAAGTACAGGTAACTTACTGATTTGGTTCCTGACTTGTTCAGTACCAAAAAATATATATAAAGCAACAGGACTAATGGTGCTGCTATTTGTATTTTAGACACAACCACATGACATCCAAACCATCTCTAAGTGTATGGCAGAAAGGATCCAGGATCAAGAGATCATCCATCATGAAGACTGTGTTCAAAAGAACCCAGCAAATCCTCGGTAAAAAACTAAACCTCATTGTTTCAGTGTCACTCAGGCACAACTATAGATTTAAATTGATTTCAGTGGCTTAAATATTTATATTTCAGGCCTCCCTGACCCTTCTGTTGTCCTGGATGTGAAGACATGCTGGAACTGCATTTTCTCATGGTTAAAGGAGTTGTGCAGCAGTATCCTTCCTGGACCCACACAACAAAATGCTCAGGAGGAGAGACAGGTAATCCACAGGGTTGGATTTATCATTTCAATTACTCATAGCTAGATAGATATCAATTGATAGTCTAATTCCAGAGCCTGTGAATGATTTTGTTTTTTCCTCAGTCAGGAGACATTTTGTGAAATTGTTGATGCTCGTATGATTGTCATATGTCATGGTAACTTACAACAGTGGTTTTCAAACCTGGACCTGGGGACACACAGCACTATACATTTTACACATCTCTCTTTACTGACAGATTTGTTCATGAAGCTCTTTCCTAAGGAGCTGATGATCTGAAGAAGGTGGGTTTAACAAGAGAGACATACAAAATGTGCAGTGCTGTGGGTCACCTGGACCACAATTGTAAACCACTGCCTTCATGAGCACCTCCTGTGCTCCTGATCATTTTTAAACATGTTTAAAAAATATTTGAGTTGGCCTGAATTTGACCAATGTAAGACTCCCCTATTTCTAAATCATACACAACCACATCACTTTGCTGTGTTTCCCACAGGATTTGTTTGAGACTTTGGGGGCTGGACCTTCGTCTGTCTGGGGCATGGCCTAGTGTACAAAAGTATGTACTGTACATTTTAAACTTAATTTTTTCTATCTGGTGCACTTTGTATTAAGAGCTCCGACCCATGCTTAGTGTGGAAATTTAACAAAGAAAAAAAGTCAATGCAAATGACGTATCCCTCTTTTTGGTTATTGTGGACTCTTCATGAATAAGTTTTAAGCTAAATCTCCTTGCCAGGACACCTAATAGTAAGATCAAATTCTCTGTGAACATGGCCACAGATTGTGCCTTTCCTTTAGAAGCTGGAGAATAACTTAAGATTTTAAAAGGAAGATTTGCAGTTTTATACAAACTTATTCAAACTGTCTATAAAATTAATTGGTTAATTAGTTTTATTTATATTTTATGTGGATTCAAGGGAAAGGTGAAAAATGAGAAGGCCTAGGAATGACTGAGGAAGGCAGCCGTGAGGAAAATGAAGTAATCATCAGAATGTAAGTTCTTTGCAATCTGTGCATTGTTTATTACAAGGTGTGTTTTCATTTAAATTCAAAGCTGAATTTTCAGCATCAATACTCCAGTTGTAAGTGTTCAAAATCATTCTAATATGCTGTGTTGCCCAATTTAGTTGTGTACACTAGGTTGGAGTCACTTAATTTTTTTTTTCTTTATGAAGACCTTAATAGCAAGGATGCATTAAACTGATCTGAAGTGGTAGTAAAAACATTTATAATGTTACAAAAGATAAAAAAAAAAGGTTTTAAACCTTAACTATGTATTCATAAAATTATCCTAAAAAAATCACAGTTTACACAGAAATATTAAGTAGCACAACTGTTTTCAACATTGATAATAATCAAAAATGTTTCTTGAGCATCAAATCATATGAGAATGATCATGTGAAACTGAAGACTGGAGTAAAGGCTGAAGAATTTACCTTTGCCTCACAGGAAAGAAATGCATTTTAAAGTCTATTTGAAAAACAACAGAAAACGTATTTTAAATTAAAATATTTCACACTATTATTGTATTGTAAGTTAAATATAAATATAGCTTTGGTGTGTCGAAAAACATTAAAAAAAACTTAAAGACTGCAGATTTTGACTGGTTGTGTGTACAGTACATACAGTAGCAACATTAACAAAGTGATTCTCCCTTTCAGCTGCCAGAGAAGGATATTGACAGTACAGCCTCAGGATAGCGAAGAGGAAGAAAAACACCTTTGACATAATTTTCTCATACATATGCCATGTGTTATTATAAAAACAATAAACCTGACCACAATAATATGGTCAATTTTATTAAAAGTTTCAAGTTTGCGGCAATGCATTAGAGGTACTCTTTGCTGAATAAGACCAAGTGCTGAGCAGGAACCTTATTCTTTAGCAAAACTCCTCATCAACTCTCCAAGAGTAGATCAAGAGTAAAGTGTCACCCTCCTATCCTTCCCTCAGAAGAGAGTACCTTCTGCTGCTGTGGTAAGAAAGACATTCTTCTTTTTCTCTCACAACTGTCCAGAACCTAAATTCTCAGCAAAGAGTCTTCTCCACAGCTGGGGACAGATATCAGATTTTTCTGAAAAAGTCAACAGGCTCATTTACTGTATGTTTTTTGGGTGGGCCTAATACAGGGGAGATGTAATCTCTACATTGTTATATTAACATGTTCTTACTGTTTATTAATGTTGCTATTTTCTTTATTTCTGTTATCTTTTGAGAAGAATTACGGTCCTTTGGTAATTGTTTAGGTTTTGCTTCTGAGAGTGAAGCAGTATTACAGCACTTCACCACCAGATATTTGTAGCAGGTGTTTCATACACAGGACACTCAGAAAACAAATTAACTTAAAGTAATACAGAACTCACTACTGAATTGTTTCTATCTTTGTATCAGTATTTTTGTACCAAACTAGGGGAGTTGTGTTAATAAGAGTAGGCTACTGATAACTATTACTATACTATACCCATCATTAATTAAATATTTTAATATTTAATCAGTGGTTGTATTATTCTTTGATTACTATGTACTTTATGTGATGTGTTCAATTATCTGTGCTAATGACTTGGCAACACTTTACATGGTTAAATAATAGGTGTCATGTTTAAAATGCAATGGCTTAATATATGTAGAAAATAACTGAATAAATGGTGATTTAATAAATGAATGCACTGTGTTTTTGCTGATTTTCTGTTGGAATTTAATGATTTTGTATTGGTTTGCATGTATGCAGTGAATATATTTACAAAAACTACAACAATTTGAAAACATAAGGATTTAGTGTTTGTTTTTTACAGCAGAAAATGTTTGAGTTTGTCATTATATACTGATTTCAAGGTGGTAGGAACACATCCTCAGACAGGACTAAAGGTGAGAAGCAAATATTAAAAATACTGGGAAGGTGCTAGTTTGGTCGTTAGGACGTACTTGCCACGTCCTAGCAACGTAACGCAATAAGGTCGCTACGACGAATATGGGAATCACAAAGTTACGTCGCTGGAACGTTATTTGGAACGTCGCCGCGACCAATGTGGTCCTTTATAGTAACGTGCTCACGACGTGCCAGTTTGGTCGTGGAGACGTACTCACCACGTTCCAGCAACGTACCAAATAACGTCGCTACGACGAATATGGGAATCACAAAGTTACGTCCCTGGAACGTTATTTGGAACGTCGCTGCGACGAATATGGTCCGGTCCAGTAACGTCGTCACGACGTAATTGTGTTAGCTGGGATGCGTACAGACTGAGTGGATGCAGAAGATCCGGGGGGATGATTTCAACAAAATTTTTAAATGCATATAATTCCCAGTGTATTTCAGTGTATTTCAGTGTATTTTGTGTGTTTCTGTACTTTCTATTACTGCATTTATTTTGTGCAAGTGAGATGAGTAAAGAAAGACCATCTTTTTCATGAATCATTATCTCTCTGGTGTTTATAAGCAGCACACACAGTATTTTACTACCTGTAAAAATACACAAACTTAGCTATATTAAATTGTTTGTGGTACCTACAGTTACAAATGTAAAATATGTGATGATAATATCGATCGAGCAATTGATGTAAGGTAAATGAAAATATATGAGCAGAATTGAGAAAATAGTATTAATGGAGATAAATTGTAGCCTATCACAGCTAGGCAAACGTGTGAAATTCACGGTGCATTTTATGCAAACAACTCGAATCGTAGTTGTATATCTATATTTACAGTAGGCATAATTGTCATTGCGTATGCAGCATGAGTCACAATCTTCTGTTCGTGAACAGTTGTATTTCATTCATTATCTGACTATGCATCCGTGCATTTAATTGCCATTGGCTCGTGTGATAGTAATATGGATCTTAGTAGCATTTTTAGTGATACTAGACAATAATAATTGATACCCGCTCGACGGTGTAATTTACTTCCGGGTAAAGATATGATCAGTCAAATGAAATACAATAAATGTACAAATAAATATTACAAATTAAAAAACGATCGGAAATGCGTCCAATTTTCTATTACTATTATTTGATGACAAAAATACATTTGGAAAACAAAATACAGCCATTTCTGCTTTTTCTCTTTTAAACAAAAAACCAAGCTGCACCCTTTTTTAAATTTCATCTTTCATTCCGAAATTGAATAATGAATGAACGAAAAAGTACACGGACCTTATTATTATTATTATTATTATTATTATTACTATTATTATTATTTCGTTCTGTTTGAGAAACAGACTAACGAAATTAAGCTAGATTTGTTTGTATTTTTTTATTTGTATTTATTCTGCATGATGCGATAGACAGTAAAGACAGGTTGTGTTGAAAAGTGGCTTTTCATTGCGTCCACATATAATTATTAAAGCATAAGCTCTCTTTTTACCCACGGACAAAAATACTAAAACTGATTTTTTTTTTCATTATTTTTGTCCATTTTTTAAACAAAACGAAATTATCAATACAATCAAACCGTTTGTCATTTCTATTTCATTTCAAAATCAAACTTTCATCCAAATAATATTCCAAGCTCAGAGTCGATTATTCAGAAATAACAGTTTTGATCTGATCATCTTAAATCCTCTGGGTCTGAGGGCAGATTGGAGATTAATCCTTATAAACACGCTACAATTGAAACCATTACATTAAAATTATTAAAACAGTGTATTTCTATATATAGCTAGTGTATTCTAACTCCAGCAGCGTGCATCCTCCTTTAGGTCAGGACTGTGGCAAAGGCAGCGCGGACAAACGCTTATCTCCCTCACATAACATAATCATATCATCTATAACAGGAACATCAGATCGTTTTTATGACATATTATGTTGTTATTACCAGAAAAATATGTTGTTTTTATGAGAAAAGATGTCGTTTTAACGAGAAAATTATGTCGTTTTTACGAGAAAAGATGTCGTTTTTACGAGAAAAGATGTCGTTTATATATTCTGCAAAATGACTCGAGAAATGAGTGTTATATTTTTATTTTTCAGTTTCTTAAGGAATCTAATTTGTGGGAGAGAATTTAAAAAATTAAAAAAAAAAAAAAAAGGGGGAGGGGAGGGGGGGGGGGGGGGGTTAGTCGTCTTGATCCACACTCCATACCAGTTGGTGGCGGAAATACACCATTTCCTTGTTTGTCAACCGCCAATAAAAATTCAAGAAGAAGAACAGGACTTTTATTTTGGTGCTGTGGCGTCATAGAACTGCGCCGCGCTCCTGCGTCTGTTTGAGCTGAAGAAAGGTTTGTGGTTTTATTCATCTAAAGTGTTTAAATTGATACAACGCGGTCAGTCTGCTTTATAGTTTTTACAAACATTGTAAAGGTAATTGATCATTATGTCACAGGAGTAACAGAAGAGGTGCGTCTCATTTCGGTCCGTATTTAGTGAATCAGATGATAAAGACGGATTTATTCAGTGATGGAGAAACGGATCTTTTCAAAACTCCAGTTCAACTGAATCAAACGATTCACAAATGATTCACTTTTAAATCACCGCACACTGACAACATCTGCTGCTCAAAACACTGGAAATACAACGACAACAACAAACACAAACGTGTCTTATGAACTTTTACAAACAATAGCAGTTTTCTATTTCTAAATGTAATATATTAAACGCAATATAATCATTAAATGCTTAATCTTAATTAAAACTAAATGGCAATTCATTTCATGGTCATTTCTGTTCTTTTATCTTCTGTGTTCAGTTATTTATTGGTAAAATATCAGCGTTTTGAGCAATAATCAGGCCATTAACTCTCACTCTGACCGACTCCTTTGCTAGTAAACTATAGGAAGCTGATTGAGATGCACACAGAGATTTAGCCTGCATTGATTTTCTTTCTGTTAATTGTTCTCATCTTAAACAGGACAAAGTGTACAAACACACAGAAAAAGTTGTGGAGCAACTGAGATCTACATGACACACTATTAGAAAGATGGCGTTTATTAAAGAGGAGAGTGAAGACATGAAGATTGAAGAAACATTCAGAGTCAAACATGAAGATACTGAGGAACAAACAGGTTGGTTTTCATTCTCAAAGCTGAAATATTTATGAATAATGTCACACAGGTGTAGAAATGTAGAGACATTCGACAGAAGTGTTGAGATCACGTGACAAATACTAACACTGCCTTCAAGTGACATCATGCATTAAGATTTTAACAATAATATGGAATTAGCCTAAACAATATATATAATATTTCTGTAACATTAAACCCAGTATTCACTTCTAATATTAAAACCATTTATTTATAGCACTTTGGCCAATTATGCAAAAGTAAGAAAATTATTTATTTTGTGCAAAAGCAAACCTTGAAATGTGAGTAATCACATTTGGTAAGTAAATCCAACAGCCAGAGGACACTAAGGCTACATCTAAATCAATCTGCATACAATTGAAAAGTGTTTGTTTTAAAATTTTCTCTATCAAGCATTTTTCAAAACTTTCTCATTCACACTGAAATGTCACAAAATGTTAAATTTGCCTTACTGCGCATGTGTAAAACCACATAAAAGCTCACTGAGACTATACAAATGGAACAGATGATACTTTTTCATGGAATTCTTCTAGTTCTGAAATATCTGTTTTTTGTTGTTATTTTATAAGACATATAGGATAGTACAAAATAGGAAAACAGTACTGTAAATATAAAACAAGTCTACAATAAAAAAAAAAATAAGCAAAACACAAACATTCAGGATAAATTTAGATGTAATTATGTGAAATGTAAGATTGTATTGTCTAAGTTGTACACCTCTAAATCTTGTGTAAAGTAGTTTTTCAAAAAGGGTGGAAAAAAATTGGAAAAGGGGAAAGAAGAACAAAATATATAAAATGCATAGATAAAGAGAGAGATAATTCAAATAATATCAATATAATCAAGTGAATAAAAAGATGACCGCTATTTAGGAGGCATCAGAGTGGAGAAGTAGGTCATACTTATAGACCTTTTTCCTGAGTAAACGATGAGCACCGCCATTACGAATTTTAACGTCAGATTGAATGCTTTTATGTTCCGGTCTCCATAGGAACCCATTCAAATAGCGTCTGTCTGTTTTCAATGCAGCTAATGTCCGCAGCTTCGTCTCATCTACACAGTCACTAAAGTGAGGCACTGACAAATGATGGTCATTGCAAAATTGCAAAGTGATAGCGCTATGGAGTCATGTGTAATTTAAAAACCTATGAATAGGTTTAACATTAGATTATTAGCTCGGATTATACGCTAATTTGACTAGAAACAATGCAGAGTTAAGAGTCAGTTAAGAGTCAGACTTACTTCCGTGTTCAGGAAAAACATCTATAAAGAAGGTACTGTATTTTACTATGAGAACGATATAACCCAGTGGTTGTCAAACTGGTTCATTTAACTGTACCCCACATTTTTAAAACAAAAAAAAGCTAAGGTTCTAAACGAAATTAAGTGATGTTTTATTAACAAATTTCGGGAGGAGCACGCACAGATAATTAACACGGCCAGTGCATCATCAGTAATTACTCCCTATCCAATTGGTGTTAAAGGGAATCTCTATAAATAACCAAGGCAGCCTTACCTTTCCTATCTCACGTTTTTCAACAGACTTTGGTCCAACCAAGCTACAAGAAATGTCCGAGATCGAACTCCATGAGGAGAATCTTTTTGAGGCTGCTGCCTCGCCAACATCACCTGCCATGATGCAGGCAAACGCCGTCCCACAGGATCTTCAAAGCGAGCCCACGGCTGCAAAGCGGGGCCGTAAGCCCTCCCGTTCAGCCATCCACGCTCGCCGAACCCCACCATCACCTTCACCCTCGAGGCATCAGCCGCCTTCGCCGGCATCTTCCTTCGCCTCAGCCCTTTCCTCCATCCCAGCTGCAGGGAAGTGGACCGTGGCCGGATTGCGGCAAGCGCTCACCAGCGCCGGAGCCACCTTTCCACGCCGAGCCACTAAAGCGGAGCTCCTCGACCTCTTTACTTCCCTGCAGTCGGGCGATCCTCCATATTACACCCCTCCTCCTAAAGCCACGAACATCGGAGGCATAGGCCGCGGCGCCCCTTATGCACGCCCCGGACATACTAACACTAAAAGGCCTTCGGCAAGCCTGGGCCGCGCCCCGAAGGCAGCGCCCGCCAGCGCGCGCCCCCACCTCTGTTCTTCAGGACATCAGCGTGCCGATGACAACTCCGACCTCCAGGCCGCCGCCCCTCCAAGCCGCCGCATTGGCGCGAGCCTTCAGCCGGCTTCAAAGACCCCTTTACAGCCGATGCCTTTCCACACTCCTAATCCCCTCCCATACCCATGGCCGGCAGCGCAGCCATCCCACCCTAGCGCAAGCATGTCTCCGCTTGCGGCGCAAACCACAGCGCCCGTTAACTCTGCAACGGCGCAAGCCCCAGCACTTGCTATTTTTTCTGCTCGTCCCTCTTTTTCTTCTGCTCCAGGAGCTAACTATAGCGTGAGCATGCCTTTGCTCTCAGTTCAAGCCCCGGCGCCCATTATCCCCTCTGTCTATCCCTGTCTTTTTTCTGCCCCAGGAGTCAGTTATAGCGCGAGCGCGCCTCCGCTATCACTCCCAGCAGTTTCTCTCCCCGCTCAACCTCGCACTTCATTCACGCTAGCCTCAGCCACACCCCTGCCTGTCCCTCCAAATGCAATCGCCCTGGATCCACCTCCCGTTTCCAATTCCATCCGGACACAGATTTTAGCAGGCGCAGACATCGACCTCTTCACACTTCTCTCTCCTCTCTCCCAATCACAGCCGGATCGCCTAATTAATTGCTGCGAATTTTCAGTTACTTTAAAAAACTCCACTCACAGCTCGTCTCGCATTCTTTCATTTACCGAATTCACCATCGCATTTAACTGGTTCTCAGAGGTTATATGCTCTGTTTTTCCCCACAGGAGACGCGAGCTCAGTGATTACCTCACGATAATCGCTGAGCTCGAGCTATCATACGGAGGCTCGCATTATTACACTTACCACAAAATGTTCTCAGCAAAATGTGCAATCCGTACCACCCAGTGGAACCAGTGCCCCTATTGGGGGGCCTTGGATTACGAGCTCCACAGCAGGGTGTTCGCCGGCTGCCGCAACATTGCTTGCGCAGTTTGCCGTTCTCTCTCGCACTCCTCCATCTCTTGCCCCTTCGTCATCCCTTCTATCCCTCCGTGTCCCTAACCATCCCAACCCAAATCTACCAGCCATGTCCCACGCCTCATGGACACTTCTCCCTTCTCCTCTCCCTCTCTTCACCGCCGCTCTTCCTCTTCCGGCAGTCAAGCATGCACCAACTTCAATAATGCGAGGTGCACTAAACAACGCTGTCGTTTTTTGCATGTTTGTAATTTCTGTGGTGGCTCCCATGCCCATTTGATCTGCCCAGTGCAGAGAGCTGCAAATAAAAAAGACAGACAGTGTCTATCGACTCCTGTCAATGCTTTTCGTTTATCTGCTGCATTGCTTCATCATCCTGATTCTAATTTTACAGATTATCTCCTTTCAGGTCTCTCGCATGGCTTTCACCCAGGCGTCGTAAGTCTCCCCTCCCATAGTCTCATCTGTTCCAACCTTCAATCCGCTCTCACCGAACCCAAAACAGTGGACATCCTAATTAAAAAAGAAATAGAAGAAAATGTTATGATCGGCCCCTTTTCCATTCCTCCCTTTGATGTTTTTCGAGTCAGCCCCATTGGCGTCGCAAACCAGGAAATTTTCAGGTAAATAACGCCTCATAATTGAACTCTCATCCCCTCATAATTCCCCGTTCCCAAGTATTAACAGCCTCATTCCCCTTGAAGAATTTTCTCTCCACTATCACGACATTGATCAAGCCATCACCCTGATCAAAGAAGCAGGTCGTGGTGCTTGGCTGGCCAAAGTCGACATTACTTCTGCCTTTAAAGTCATGCCCATCCACCCTGACTACTGGCATTTATTTGGAATCCGATGGCAGGAAAAATTCTATTTCGCCGTCCGCCTCACATTTGGCTGTAGAAGCAGCCCTAAAATTTTGATATGTTGTCAGAGGCGATTTGCTGGATCCTCTCTAGCAATTATCATTTACCGTTTCTGGTTCATCTCCTGGATGACTTTTTAATTATCTCACCCCCCGACTCCCTTCCATCCGCCCATCTCGCGGCAACCCAAAAACTCTTTGCCGAGCTAGGGATCCCTCTCGCACAGGAAAAAAACGTAGGTCCTAGCACTTCCATCGAATTTTTGGGCGTCAACCTAGATTCCCAAAAATTTCAGGCTTCTCTTCCTAAAGAGAAAATCGATAGGACCATTTTGGTAGCCTACTCTCTCTTAACCGCCTCCAGCTGCTCCAAACGCGAGCTTTTATCCATCCTCGGCCACCTGAATTTTGCGATGCGCATTATTCCGCAAGGTCACCCCTTCATCTCTCACCTTCTCTCCCTCGCATCCTCTGTCCACGCGCTAGAAGATCAGATATACTTACATGACTCATGCCGTAACGAACTTAACCTGTGGATATCCTTCCTTAAACAATGGAACGGCTTATCCTTTTTCTATAAAAATCTGGTTTCCTCCCCAGTCGATATTCAGCTATTTACCGATGTCGCTCCCTCCGTCGGGTTCGGAGGTTTCTACCACGGCCGATGGTTCGCTTCCACATGGCCCTCCCAGCTAACAGAATTACCGCAGCACTTATTGTCCTCAGCACTATTCGAGCTGTACCCTCTAGTCGTCGCAGCCACTCTATGGGGTAAAGAGTGGTCAGCCACCGGTATAATTGTGCATTGCGACAACGAAGCCACCGTGCACTGCATTAATAAAGGTCGTTCACATTCTTCCGCAGTAAGACGGCTGATCTGGATTCCAGCTCGCGACCAATTCATTATGACTGCTCATCACATCCCTGGCTCAAAAAAAAAAATGTAATAGCTGACTCTCTCACTCGTTTTTCCTTTCAGAAATTCAGAGCATTGGCCCCGGAGGCGGATTCACTCCCAACCCCAGTACCTCCCTATTCAGAGCTGATGTTCCCTTAAATCACCCTCTGAGACCTCTCCTATCAGCATCTTTGGAGTCCATCTTATAAGCCGTCTCCCCCAGCACACTTCAGTCATACCTAACAGCGTGGAAATATTTTAAAACTTTCCACTCCGCCTATAATCTGGCGTTCCCCGATTTCTCCCTGTTAGCCATTACCTCCTTCATCTCCTACCTCAACGTCATAAAAAACCTCCAGATCAGCTCAATCAAAGGATACCTAAGCGGTATCCAATTTCTTCATAAACTCATATACGGCTCACTTTCACGCAATATATCCAATTCCCAGACGTCCCTGCTCATCAAAGGTATTCAAAAAACCCATCCTACCCGCCCCGACACCCGCCAGCCTATAACCCTGAAAATTCTAACTAAATGTGTCTCTACTCTCCGTAAAGGTTACCAATCTTTACACACCGCCCGTACCTTAGACGCCATGTTCATCCTGGCATTCTTTGGCTTCCTCAGATGCTCTGAACTCACTACCACATCCGTTTTCAACCCGAATATGCACCCATCCATCTCCGACCTAGCAGTGCTAGATGATGAAGTTATTTCCTACTTCATAAAGCAAAGCAAGTCAGACCAGTTAAAGAAAGGCCATTTTATCTATATCTTTAATCTCCAATCTCCCATCCAACCATTCCAAACCCTCCTAGCCTTCCTCCAGCTCAGGAGATCCCAATTAAAAAATCCATCTGACCCCCTTTTCACAGATGACTTCAACCGTCCTGTCTCTCGATTCTGGTTCCAAAAGCATCTCAAGTCGGTCCTGCTTTTATCCGGTACCCCAGCCGATAACTTCTCTAGTCACTCATTTCGAATAGGCGCAGCTACAACAGCAGCCGAAAAAGGTATGTCACAGCACCAAATCCAAACACTGGGGCGCTGGTCATCGGAGGCTTTCAAGAGTTATATCCGATCGAACAGATCCCATATTAAAGAAGCCCACCAGGCCCTCATCAGTTGATTTAGGTTCTGCCCCAGCAGTTCCCGCAGGAGCACCACCCCCCCACCTTCCCACTGCCGCAGCAGTACCCGCTCCCGCAGGAGCCCCCTCCTTCTCACTGCCGCAGCAGTACCCGCCCCCGCAGGAGCCCCCTCCTTCTCACTGCCGCAGCAGTACCCGCTCCCGCAGGAGCCCCCTCCTTCTCACTGCCGCAGCAGTACCCGCTCCCGCAGGAGACCCCTCCTTCTCACTGCCGCAGCAGTACCCGCTCCCGCAGGAGACTTTTTCTCTTATTTCTGCCTTAGCAGCCTCCGCTGGAGCTCCTCCCACTCCTGTTCCCCTACCCGCTTCTACGATCATCCAGCATGCCTTCAGCCAAAAAACTAAGCACCTTTTGGGGGTTACAGCGGTTTACCTTGGCTGCTGTCCTGCAATTGTTTAGCCTTTTGGGGGAGCTCTTGGGTTCGGGCCGATTGCCAAACGAATTTCGAGCTCGGAGCTAGGGTTGTCCCGATAGACGATAGTATCGTGTATCGACGATAGTCAGAGATATCGCCTGTTGCTGATGCCTTTGACGATAGTTAGACGATTATTATTATTATCCGTCAACAAAGAACTTAACTTTAGCAATGCAGCATAGAATATATTATATTATATTAGCATTGCAGTCATTAGGATAACAGAGGTAGTAAAACCTGGTTCAGGTTGAATTAATTACGATGTATCATAATCAGTCTGTATATAGTAAACATAAACATTCATCTCTAACGTCTGTAGGCGTTAATTAGAATTACGATGCGATCAGATGGCGCTAAACATACGCACGTGAATTACACGCGCATCACTTCTCCGCATTCAATATGAACTGAACTACACCATCACCTGATGATAACGGTCAGACATACAGCGGTAACATACTCGCAATATGACGGGTAAAGAAAGATTCATTCATTTACATTCTGGCACGCACATTTACAACTCACTCACTGACGATAGCAGAGAATGAAACCGAAAGTAACTTGAACAACTCCGGCAGATAGCGCTCTGTACACGCACAACTTAATCATATGCCCAAAGAAAGTCTACCTTTACAAAACGAATAAGGAATTTAGTACATAGATAATTAATTAAATTAGCACGATAGTATCGTGTATCGGCGATCTCTCAGGCTGACGATAGGGCGATATGAAAATTGAGCATATCGCCCAACACTACTCGGAGCCCTCTCCCGGACAGCACGCCAAACACGCTTATCTTTTTACTCTGTTTATTATCAGTAAGTGGGAACTCGTGAAGTGATGTTTTATTAACAAATTTCGGGAGGAGCACGCACAGATAATTAACACGGCCAGCGCATCATCAGTAATTACTCCCTATCCAATCGGTGTTAAAGGGAATCTCTATAAATAACCAAGGCAGCCTTACCTTTCCTATCTCACGTTTTTCAACATCCCTCCACCACCCCGTCTCCTCTCTCAGGGAGGAGCTCTTGGGTTCGGGCCGATTGCTGAGCTCGGACCCTCTCCCCAGGCAGGGGCAGTGCCCCGGGCTCGGGAACGAATTTTGAGCTCGGAGCCCTCTCCCGGACAGCACGCCAAACACGCTTATCTTTTTACTCTGTTTATTATCAGTAAGTGGGAACTCGTGAAAGCTTATTATTGGTACCTTTGATCGCATGGAGCCAGAAATTGAGAGGTCAAGAATGTTTTCCAGTGCAATCTCATGGGCTCTTATTGGTTAGTTGTGCTGGGGCCTCCAGAATTAGTGAATTTCGTAAAATCACTGCATGTGGTGAAGTTCCAATATCAGCTTAATAAGAGGTCTGGCATTTCTGATGCTACATTTAAGCTTTTAATATCAATAGAAATCTTACAATCTCGTTTTAAAATGAGCCTAGAGATATGGTTTTCAAATTCAGCTATTTTCAGCCTTCAAAACAATGGAAATTCGATGACCATACTTTTCATACTTTTTTTTTTTTTGGCAATCCTGAGGCTATAATTAAGCATGTAATACCATTATAAACATAGAATCTTTTACAGCGGGCTTAAAATCATTGTATTTGGGGAAGCCGT
Organism: Garra rufa; assembly: GCF_049309525.1. Taxonomy (NCBI): domain Eukaryota; kingdom Metazoa; phylum Chordata; class Actinopteri; order Cypriniformes; family Cyprinidae; genus Garra; species Garra rufa. Next base: position 51,819,155 of record NC_133364.1, read on the forward strand.
GGCCTAATGGTTAGAGTCGGACTCGTAACCCAAAGGTTGTGGGTTCGAGTCTCAGGTCAGCAGGGATTGTAGGTGGGGGAGTGAATGAACAGCGCTCTCTCCACCCTCAATACTACGAATGAGGTGAGTCCCTTGAACAAGGCACTGAACCCCCAACTGCTCCCCAGTTCACAGTGTGTGTGCACTTGGATGGGTTAAATGCAGTGCAGAAGTTTTTTTTCTTATTATTATTTATTTTTTATATTGTTTCCAGATATATTATTACAATATTACTAATGTTTTTGACTAAAACATTCATAATTTAGTGATTTATAACCCTCTTTCTCATCCTTTGAGTTTTGGGGTGTTTTAAATTTAAAAGGTCAGTGTAACCACCCACTTTTATGACTGCCTAACATCATTGCCCTCTTAAAGGTCACATATTGTACACATTTCTGGAGGTTTATTTTAGTTGTTGATGTCCTTAAGAATATATATTTGCGGTACAAGTGCCAAAATCCATCTCAATATATTTTTACAGCTCCTTTTTTAGGAGCTCTGTCAAGAACAGGTAGATTTGGCCTGTCTAATTAATATTCATGAGCCTCTCTTTAACAAGTTGTTAAAGCACAGATTGTTCGTCAGGTTAGTTTAAGTTTAGTGAAATGTACGCGTCGCATTATATCTCACATCCAAATGTTACATGTCTTTACAGGTTGTGTGTAAAGCATGCACGGATTGCGGAAAACAACTGTGAATGAACCAAATTAAACAATTCCGGAACAAATCATGGGACACATTATCCGTGTATTTTCCGGAATCGCTGTGTGAAAGAGGCTATAGTTGACGTGCCACTGGTCTTTTATATTAACATTGTTTGGAAGCCTATGTATTGATGTAGTTTCCTGACATCCATCGACTGAACAGCGTTTTCTCTACTTGTTTTCCTGTTGTTGTTGCTTAGGAATGGAATGTTGTCTGGGGGTTTTGTAAAAGGAGGGTGGGAGGGTGGTTGGTGCTCGGGGTGGTGACTGAAGGCGGTGACTGAGTAGATCGGACGTCACATTTTTATGGAAGTCACAGCGGCTCGTGAAAAGGCACAGCTACTTTATGCAGGCTGTGTGCATTTTACTGTGGATTAACTGTTTTGAAACTTATATGGTAGTGACATAGCCCCTAGACCTTAGTTATCATGAAGAAAGCCAGGAAATTTCGATTTTGACAATAGGGGACCTTTAATAAAATGTCAGAAGGAAATATTGTGTGATGGATTTTCATCTTGACCCCTTTTATTTTTTTCCTCATCTCTCTCTAAATTTGTTCAATTTATTTGTTGAATTATTACATTGAAATATTACATAAAGATTGCAATAATTGAGATCAATCTATATCTAGATTTCTTAAACTCTGTCATTAGATCATCTAGTTTTTTTTATTAATTGTATAGTGGCCGGCTTAATCTCTGTAGAATACTGGCTGACCAGGATCAGGTTTGGACACCCTGCTATAGGATCTAGCAAACTTGCATTACATATCTGCATGTTTTGATGTTAATTGTTTTGTGTCATTAAACTGGGGTTAACTTTTATCTCTTTGTTTTTCATCCTTAGACCTAACAGCGCTGAAAGAGGAGAGAGAAGAACTGAATGAAACTGAAGAGAAAGATCAGTTTGAGAATCTTCATGATTTCATAACTGGAGAATGTTTTTTTTGTTCCTTACAGTCTGAAAAGACTTCTAAACAAAAAAGAGCTCAAAAGACAGAAACTAGGAGTTATTTCACTTGCTTTAATTGTGGAAAAAGTTTCAATCGACAAGAAGACCTTAAAGTCCACAATAAAATTCACACTGGAGAGAAGCCTTTCATCTGCAAACAGTGTGGGAAAAGTTTCAAAAGAAAGCTAAAACTTAATTGCCACATGAAAGTTCACACTGGAAAGAAACTCTTCACATATCCTCTGTGTGGGAAAAGTTTCAATCAAAAACTAATGCTTTACACCCACAGGCGAATTCACACTTTAGAGAGCCTTTTTACCTGCCAACAGTGTGGAAAGAGTTTCAGTCGACGAGGACACCTTGACAGGCACATGAAAATTCACAATAGAGGGAAGCCTAATAGATCCCCTCAGTCTGAAAAGAGTTTCAATCAAAGTGGAAGCCTTGACGTCCCCGAGAATATTCACACTATAGAGAGCCTTTTTACCTGCCAACAGTGTGGAAAGAGTTTCACTCAAAAAGGAAACCTTAATATGCACATGAGAGTTCACACTGGAGAGAAGCCTTACATATGCTGTCAGTGTGGACAGAGTTTCAGACATAAAGGAAGCCTTGACAAGCACATGAATGTTCACACTGGAGAGAAGCCTCACACATGCAAACAATGTGGAAAGAGATTCACTCAAAAAGTAAGCCTTAATATGCACATGAGAGTTCACACTGGAGAGAAGCCTTACAAATGCAAACAGTGTGGAAACAGTTTCAGTAGAAAAGGAAGCCTTAATAGGCACATGAATGTTCACACTGGAGAGAAGCCTTACACATGCAAACAATGTGGAAAGAGTTTTACTCAAAAAGGAAGCCTTGATATGCACATGACAGTTCACACTGGAGAGAAGCCTTACATATGCTGTCAGTGTGGAAAGAGTTTCAGTAGAAAACGAAGCATTGACAAGCACATGAATGTTCACACTGGAGAGAAGCCTCACACATGCAAACAGTGTGGAAAGAGTTTTAGTCTACAAGAAAACCTTCTCAGGCACATGAAAATTCACAATAGAGAGAAGCCTAAAGATCTCCTCAGTGTGGAAAGTGTTTAAACCAAAATGTATAAAACAGACAATTCCGGTCCACCTTTGAAGCGGTTGTAAATTACTCTACAAACATACAGTCCTGCAAGCACCCCCAACACTGCACATTTTGTAGGTCTCTCATGTTTGACACATCCATTTCAGGTCTTGCTGTCTCTACTAATGAGCTGATGAGTTGAATCAGGTGTTATGGATGAGGAGCGCTCGCAGGACCGCTTTGAAAACCACTGTCCTAGGGCCATCCTGTACTGGATTCCAATTAGAAATTCTATCATATTGTGGGAAGGAAGGAAGACAAGTGTAATACAATACATTTTATTAACAAAAGATAGACAAAAGTAATCAACTATTAAATGAATACCATATATGTGATCTAATCAAAATGTAGCAAACCTATGTCCACTGTTGTGGCCAGGGAGGGGCCCTCGCCATAAACTGGGCCCTGGAATGGTCCACTACAGCAGAACACGTCCTTAAGTGACAGAATTACACAGAAACTTTCACTCTTTTTGAGGCTCATCAACCAACTACTTTCTGTCTTCATCATTGCTTTATTTGTCAGATTGGCAGTTGTTAATGTCAAGCGCTGGTGCTTTCCAATATTGGGACCAGGACTCACATGTATGCCGTCAGCCAACAATAAAAGAATAAATAAATTTTAAACCAATAAACCTTTGATCTTGTAGGTATCTGTTCCACTTCTAGAGGTCAGAACTGCCCATCTTTTCCGTGTTTATTTCACTCCTCTTCACACTGCAGCCGCCTGCCTACTCTTGCCTAAATTTCAAACAAGGTTATCCACATCTCAGGCGATCCTATTATTTATTCTCTCTCATGTTGTCCTAAACCTGTATTTATTTTTCTTCGGAGGCTATTTACACTAACTCTTCTCACCAACATGTGATTTGGTCAGTCAACACTACAAAAGACAATTAGTTTTCGTGGCGTAGATGTTACAGCGTGTACCATGGTGTTTTAGATGCATTCACTTTAATAATAAAAAAGGAAAATAATTGAAAAGTTGAAAATGAAGTATTGGGTAGGGTTAGGTTAGGTGTAAAACTGGCTTTATTGTCCCAATAGGGTGGCATTTATTTAATATTTGAATTAAAATTATAATTTACACTCAATACATTATTTGCACTCAATACGATAATTGCCCGAAAAATACTTTTATTTTGTTCTTTCTATGTGACGTCACAAGTCTGCGGCATGCTCCCACGTCTGTGATTTGGTTGAAGAATGGTGTGTGTTTTTAATAATTTGAGGTGTTTACATCAATACAACTTGTTTAAAGAATTCTACCTCTATTTAAAACTGTGAAATGAATTATTACTGAATGATTTTTGTAACTAAAAGCAAGTACTGATGATGGAGAAGCTGAGGTTTTTGAAACTCCTGAATTAATTGATTCACAAAATGATTCACTGGTTTAAACCTCTCAAATTAGCGCACAGTAATGACACCTGCTGATCAAAACAGTCTAAATGAAACGACACAAACGTGAAATTAACTTCAACTGCAAATGTTTTTATTGAAGCGTAATCTATTAAATACAAATATGCTTAATACAATTATGAACTTTGTATATAAAGCGTCATATGTGCTAATTTGAGTCCTAGTTTTCTTTGTTTTTGCTTTATCAGGCAGTCCCTATGAAATCAAAATTGAACTTTGTTGTTTAGTATGAATATGTTAGCCTTAAGTTTACCTATAAGGTAGTCTACTTCAAAACAATGACAAAATTTGCTTTTAGAAGATACATCTGCACCATATTGTGCTTCCGGCAATATGGATCAACGACTTTTATGACATCACCCTGCACTTCAGATTTTCTTTAAGACGTTAAATTAGTTATCTTCCTCAGTAAACACCCTTTTGTTCGCCATGGCTGATAGAACCTCACTCACTCGCTCCTCAGTCAGACTGACTGCGGCAGCAGCGGGGAAACGTAGTGGGTGTGGTCACTTCACTCGAGAGTGACCAATAGAAAAAGGCCTTTCATCCTGGTAAGTAGAGACCGCCCACTGAGATTCATCTTTACTCGCAAGCAAAACTTTTCAACTCGCAAACAAAAAATTTAGACCCGCAAAAAAAGACAGCAGAAAAGAGAGCAACTTTTGTGGTTTCGCAATGAAAAGTGCACAAATAAAAATAAAGATTGTAAAAAATTTTACAAGCACTGCAAATAATTTAGTTATCAGTTTCTTTATTTTTGAGATTTAAGAAGACTTTTTTTGCAAACTTTTATTTTTTAATTACAAAATAATTAGTTTTACTCTCAATGACAGGATTGTTTGAATAATAAAGACCCATAGAGTTCCATTTGTGAGTGTGGTCAATTGTAGCTCCTGTATGTGTGGAGCTGAGAACTTGATACTTGATCTATTACTGATAGATGTAGTTTTGTCTGTAAAGAATGTGGCGAAGTCATCCGCTATTATAGAAGTTGTGGGAGGTGGTGGAGGGGGACAAAGCAGTGTATTAAAAGTTTTGAAGGTTGTGTGCGTTCGGAGCATTGTTGATCTTGTTGTGGAAGTATGAAGATTTGGCAGTATGTACTTGGGTAGAGAAGGATGAGAGCATAGACCTATACATCCTCAGGCCAGATGGATCCTTAGATTTGTACGATTTTCTCTTGGCTGCCCTAAGTTTGCACCGATGCTCACGAAGAACATCGGATAGCCAAGGGTTTGTCGGAGCAGCCCGTGCTGGCCTGGAGGAGAGAGGGTATATATCATCTAAACAAGAGGTTAGAGTGGAGCATAAGGTGTCGGTTGCTGCATTAGTATCCAGGGATTTGAAGTGGGTTGGAGAGGGAAGAGAGGAGGATACTAAGAAAGAGGGGGGGAGGATGAGAGAGAGCGTAGGTTTCGTCTAAAAGTAACAGGTAGAGGTGTTGGGGGAGTACAAGTAGCAAGATGTAGGTTAAGTGTAATGAAGAAGTGGTCAGAGATGTGTAGGGGTTTGACCACAATGTTGTCTGAAATACAATTTCGTGTGTAAATGAGATCAGTTGGAAATGTTATGTAAATTTAGCAAACATTTGATTCATTTTAACGGAAGATCTTAAAGATCCCATGCATTTACCCTCCCCTTGACAAAATGAGGAGAGAAGTGACAAAAGAGACTTTGATACAGAGACAGTATTTTGTATTTGTGATCTGATCAACCAAAACCCATTTTAAACCCAGGTGTAAACAAAGGCCAAATCTGCTGTGAACCTCAAGTGTTTCCACCGTGATAGCACAGCAAAGACTTCTCTCCAGTGTTATTACATGACTATGTCACACTGATAACGAAAATACAGTTCTCTCATGTGTGAAACCTCATGTGATATTTAAGTTCTGCTTTATTTCTGAAACTCTTTCCGCAGTGACCACATACATATGGCTTCTCTCCAGAGTGAACTTTCATGTGTCTGTTAAGGTTTCCTTTTTGGTTGAAACTTCTTCAACATTGCTGGCAGGTGAAAGGCTTCTCTCCTGTATGAACTCTTATGTGGTCTTCAAAGTGTCGTCTATAATTAAACCCCTTTCCGCACTGAGGGCATGTGAAGGGTTGCTCTCCAGAGTGGATTCTCATGTGGTCCTTAAAGTGTTGTTTTTGACGAAAACTCTTTCCACACATGTGTAGGGTTTCTCTCTATGAGTTCCCATATGAACTCCAAGGTTTTCATGTTGATCAAAACTCTTTCCACACTGATCACACGTGTAAGGCTGATCTCCATTGTGAATTCTCATGTGTCTGTTATAGCTTTCTTTTTGAGTGAAACTTACTCCACACTGTTGGCAGGTGAAAAGGCTCTCTCCAGTGTGAACCGTCATGTGGAAATTAAGGTGTGCTTTCTGATAGAAACTTCTTCCACACTGTTGGCAGGTGTGAGGTTTTTCTCCAGTGTGCATTAAAACATGTATTTTAAGACTTCCTTTATGACGGAAATGCTTTCCACATTGTTGGCAGGCATAAGGTTTCTCCCCAGTGTGAACTCTCATGTGGACACCAAGGTTTCCAAGGTGAGTGAAACTCCTCCCACACTGTTGGCATGTGTATGGCTTATCTTCTGTCTTTTGAGCCCTTTTTAAGGAAGTCTTCTCAGTTTGTGAACAACTAAAAGATTTTTCTCCATGTATGAAATCATAATCGTTCTCTTCTATTTCATTCAGTAATTGACTCTCCTCTTTCAGTGCCATTAAGTCTAAGGTGAAAAAAGACAAATAAAAGTTAACCCCAGTTTAATGACACAAAATAACAGGCATCAACACATTTAAAGTGTCAAAACTTGCAACTGCAAAAGATGATGCATGTAATCTGAGAAACCCTTCTCAATACTGCTAACTCTTCACTTGCTTAGGATGTCTCAAACACTATTAAGTTTGCACTCTAGTCTTTATCAGCCTGTAGAACCGCTTGCAAGATCATTGTGACATTTGGCACACAAATAGAGGACAATCTCAACATGAACCACAGCAAGTTTGGGTTTCTAACTCAAACCATCTAGCGCCGCCAACCATCAAATTTACACTCAAGTTTAGGCTAATCATTTTTAAACAATAGAAGCAAAATTATATTTTTTTTATCTAATTCTGCTCATGCTGAGTCAAATAGACAACAAAAGGCAGTGATTTTGTTGGATATTATCATTAAAAAAAACTTGACTGTGACCAACAGATAGGAAGATCATAAACAGCTGGTCCTTAAGGTAGGCCTAATTCCAGTATATCAGGCTGGAAATAAAAACATTTGCCTATCATTTATCAACCTCACATATGGCTTATCATTTGAAAGTGAAGCATGTAAAGAAGCAGCTGACAGCTTCATCTGGTGACTCATGCTGGACTGAAACACACACCAGTTTATCAGCCGCCTCAGTATTTGAGGTGCTTTTCCTAATGCTCTTTACAAGTTTTGCCACTGTTTGATAGCTTTGTCTACATCCGCATGACTGTTTACTTCATCTTTTATGGCGAGTCTGACTTCTGTCTCGTTAAGAGCATTTGGCATCAGAGTATCACGTACTGTAGCCATAAAACCTCCAACACTACATTGGCCAGTGTTTCAGTTTCATTCCCCACGCCATTCCTCAACAATTGATATGGATAGTGAACTTATGTTCTGTTTATTTCTGCCTTTCACAGGTTACATCAAAAATAAATTCAGTGTTGATATGAGTGCAAGATATCAACAAGGTGCCACGGTGATTGTGTTTGAGTGTGTGTGTAAATCTGACTGATTCGTTCAGGATGTTTAATGTAGTTCAGCTATTGCTATAGTAATATAGTTACTGCTTTTTCTTTCTTTTTTTGGTGAAAGCCTGTAATGATTGTAATCTAAACATATTAAAAAAAGCTAATTCAATGTAATTCAATTGTTCTTATGAAAGAAAGACAAAATTAAAAAACTCTTGAAATTAAAAATAATTTATTTATTTGTCTTTTGTTTCATCTGTCATATTAGTTCTACCAGAAAGACTCGGGAGAATTTATACTATACCGATTACATTTATGTAGAAGCTCAGCAAGCAATCCGGTTCTTTGGCGTAGGCCCCGTTCGTAACTCGCATTCCGAGGGTACGGAAACAGCGAGTCCCGGCTGAAGACGAAGGCGGGGGCGCCGCTAACCCCCCTGCGGAGTCAGGAAAGGGGCCAACTGGTGATGGTGAGGATTGAGGAAGACAATCTGAGGTCTTCGTGAAGAAGGGGATAGCCTGATTGATGTATGTGGTAATAGAGGGATGACCCAGCTTGGTAGAATAGAGGAGTTGGAGGAGAGATTCCATCTTGGTGGAGGTGGGGAGGATGGAGGTGCTGGAGCAACAGCATCTGCGAACTCAGACATGGTAAGCGCTACCCTTTAAAGCTACAGTAATGATATGATTGGAAGATGAGGAGGTAATTAGTGACGCGAACGATTGAGTCTTCCTGCCAGAACTTGCGCTAGCTTCATTTCTACCAGAAAGACTCGGGAGAATTTATACTATACCGATTACGTTTATGTAGAAGCTCAGCAAGCAATCCGGTTCTTTGGCGTAGGCCCCGTTCGTAACTCGCATTCCGAGGGTACGGAAACAGCGAGTCCCGCCTGAAGACGAAGGCGGGGGCGCCGCTAACCCCCAAAGATAGGTGGACTTAAGGATCCACCAGAACGGGGCCCACCCCCAAAGGACGGTTTTAAAATTACCTTACGGTCGTGAATCCTTGGGTTCCTGGCTTAGATGGAGAAAGAAAGAGAAACAAATTAGATTTAGATGAGTGCCATTCATGGTTAACTTAAATGAACCACTAGCTGTTTTTTTTTTTTTTTTTTTTAAATTAACATATGCTCCTGGTATCCTTGATTGCGACGTGAAACAGGGCGATCCTTTGATAGAACGCATGGGCCACGGGCATCTTTTGATAGAACACATGGGCCACGGGCATCTTTTGATAGAACACATGGGCCACAGGCCATCTTTTGATAGAACACATGGGCCACGGGCATCTTTTGATAGAACACATGGGCCATGGGCATCTTTTGATAGAACACATGGGCCACGGGCATCTTTTGATAGAACACATGGGCCACGGGCATCTTTTGATAGAACGCATGGGCCACAGGCCATCTTTTGATAGAACGCATGGGCCACAGGCCATCTTTTGATAGAACACATGGGCCACAGGCCATCTTTTGATAGAACGCATGGGCCACAGGCCATCTTTTGATAGAACGCATGGGCCACAGGCCATCTTTTGATAGAACGCATGGGCCACAGGCCATCTTTTGATAGAACGCATGGGCCACAGGCCATCTTTTGATAGAACGCATGGGCCACAGGCCATCTTTTGATAGAACGCATGGGCCACAGGCCATCTTTTGATAGAACGCATGGGCCACAGGCCATCTTTTGATAGAACGCATGGGCCACAGGCCATCTTTTGATAGAACGCATGGGCCACAGGCCATCTTTTGATAGAACGCATGGGCCACAGGCCATCTTTTGATAGAACACATGGGCCACAGGCCATCTTTTGATAGAACGCATGGGCCACAGGCCATCTTTTGATAGAACGCATGGGCCACAGGCCATCTTTTGATAGAACGCATGGGCCACAGGCCATCTTTTGATAGAACACATGGGCCACAGGCCATCTTTTGATAGAACGCATGGGCCACAGGCCATCTTTTGATAGAACGCATGGGCCACAGGCCATCTTTTGATAGAACACATGGGCCACAGGCCATCTTTTGATAGAACACATGGGCCACAGGCCATCTTTTGATCAGGCATGTGATTGGCTAAGGACAAAAAAGCAGGAAAATATATTAAGATTATATTAATGATTTGCGGTTGTCGGTTGGGAAAATTAACCGAAATGAGCATCCCTAATAGCTAGCAAATACAAGTAATTTAATGTTAATGCAGCTTAAACATCCTGCCATAGTAGAAAATCACTCAAAATCGATCATCTAATCCAGGGGTCTTCAACTAAAACGGCTCGAGGTCCAGACAATTATATATAAAAAACTATTTATGTTTTTTTTTTTTCGCGAGATCAGGGTATCTGCAGCATATTTAATCTTAAATTCTTTATTAGTATTAAATTTAAATACTTTTTAAAGACCTGAACAAAATTTAATTAATAAATAAATAAATTATTAAAATGACTGTAAAAAGCATGATTTACAATTGAGATGCAGATTTCCCAAAACAAAAAAGATTTCTTAAATTATAAAATTCACATTCCAGCCTTCAAGAGTCAAAAGTATCAATTCTTATATTAATTTAAACAATTATTGTCAATCAAGTATTATATTAATTAACATATATTTTATTGCCTTAATTGTTTAAATTTGTATAACACATGATCTTGTCGATCCATCAGATAACATTTACAACTCCACGTGTTTGGTGCTTAAAACCATGGACTGATTTGTTTACATTGGTCTTTTTGACAACAGTAGACCTACGAGCTGATAAAAAAATGTCAGATCATTCTCTTCCAGCAGGAGGCGCTATCAGAATGATACACAAAACAGCGCCGCAGATGACTTTGAAACGCGCAGCGCTCATATTTATTCAATGGATAACCTTATAAAGTTTCATCGCAATTCTTGCCTTTTAGTCCCCACATTTAAGACCACCGGAAATAATTAGTCTTTCTTAACCCCTAATAACACTACAGTCATCAATAAATATGAAGAGCTTTATTTCAAGAACTGACTTTCAAAAACCCTTAGCCTACACAAAATACGTTTCTTTTTATTTTGCAGAAGAGAAATATTAGGGAAGTAAATTAATATCAGCATATGAAGTATATTCGTCTATCATTGTCTCTTAGAGAATGTGCACATTAGATGCTGAAAGGGCTGTTTTTACTTTCACTTTAATATATGCAGTTTTCACGTTGCTTGTGTGATATCCATTGGCTCACCGTCGTGGTTTAAAATATAAATATGTATAAAAATACAGTATAAAAGATATATTTACAATATTTTGCGACGTAACCGCAAAATAATGCATTTTCCATCAACGTTTTTCACTCACTGAAAGCTACATCTGTCTGCCGATCTTTTCTCTCCTCACTGCACGGAAGATTGCACACAAACGCTGACCCTAGTGTGTTTGATATAAATGTATTTATTAGAAATAGCGTTTGGCAACGGAAGATTGCAGGGGCGGATCTAGAAAATTATTCATGGGGTGGCAAGGGGGTGGCATGAAAATTATGAGGGGTGGCAACACTGAAGCAAGCATCCTTGCATGTTTTTTTTGTGGATTCAAGGAACGCTATTCTTATTCGGTGTATACCTATGGTGTATACACCAGGGTGCACTTTTTTTTACATTTTCCTATAAAAATTAAATAAAAGCTGATGTGTGATTGACTTGAACCTGATATCTGGATTGGAAAGTTAGATTTAATTAGATGGCATGGTATATTTAACTTCTCTTTACTGAGTTCTATGCAAACCTGTAGCAAGTCTATGCCAAGTTTAATTTACAAAGCATGACAAACAATGCAGACTGCATATGGATACAAAGTCTCAGTGGATCAAGTTTCCTTAAGTACAAAACACATAATAAATATACAGAAACCACATTTAAATCACCAACAAATATCTTCAAAATGAATAAAATAAATCACAGTATTCAGTGCAACAAGAGCAACAAAATGACCTTTAAAAATATTCAAATATCTTTTTAACAAACCAACAAATTTGCATGGACCGAAAACTAAATAACAAGGTTATGACCAACAGTTTATTTAACCATTCACAAGTTAAATTCAAGCACTTTCAAGGTGCATTTTCAAGATTTTCCAGCACTGTGTTAAAACAGATGTTATTGTGCTATTAAAAAACAACTGTCTGGATTGCATATAACATTGCCTAATATTAATAGCCAACATACAGTATACAAATTAATTTAAAATATTTAATTAATATAATTTACAGAGTATCTCCAGTATTTTTATTTTTATTTTTGTATTTAAGACCTGCACAAATAAAAGTAATACTGAATGAGTGGGGTAGGGCAATGTCTATGGTAACATATTAATGACTGGTATAAAATGACTGTAAAAAAAAAAACGATACTAAACTAAAATTCTAAAACTCGTAGTTCAAAAACAAGATTTTCACAAATGCATTTCACATTTTAGCCTAAAAGTACTAAAAGGTAGTCAAAAAGAAGCTATAAAATTAATTATAACATTAATTTATCTAGCCCAAATAAAAAAGACAATATTTTAAAATATAAAAAAATCAGATAGAAGTCTAAATGGCAATCAAAAATATTTTTAATACACAAACAAACAAATAGGAAGGATTTTTTTTTCACTATTTACAGTGCATCTGCAGAATTTTTAAATATCAATTTAGGGCAATGTATGACCCTTTTTAAGAGCTGCACATGTAAAATGAACACAGTATGAGTGGGGTTGGACAATGTAACATACTTTATTAAGCCATAAAATGACATGACTTATAATTCAGATTTTCACAAAAACAAAACGTCTTATACAATGGCATTTCAGCCTTTATACCATTAAAAGGGATAAACCAAGTAGATAATTGATTATATTTATTTAAAACATAAATATTACTGTCTTAATTGTTTCGATTTTTAGAAAGCACATTAATTTGTTTCACATTTAAAACTCTATGTGTTTGTTGCATAAAAATGTGGGTCGATATTTGCAATAATCTGACTATAAACATCTGAAAATTTACAAATTCACATCAGTGCCGCGTTTTGACTGTTTTGAAACGTGCAGCGCGCATATTTATTCAGTGACATCATTGCCTTTTGAAGTTTCATCCAGCCCTATCGCGATTCTCGTCTTTCCGTCCTCAACTGAGACCTCTTAAAATTTTATATAAGCATTTTCTTATTCTATTTAACGTATTTAAAAGTTTTTATGGCCTTAAATTTGATACAACTAAATTGAGGAGTTTAGAACCCGCAGGAGCCCTCTACTTTACGATAGTCCGTCGGGGAGGCTGGTGAAACATTTTAGTAGCCCGACATGAAAACACAATAGCCCCGGGACGTCGGGCTGACGATTTTGCGAGCCCCCACTACTAATTTTAAAAATAATTCGTATTTGTCGTTTTCAAGCCATCGCGGACTGATACGACAACCTCCCGGCATGTTTTCGCTTGATCGCTTGGCATCTGACTAGCTCTTCCAGGTGTCAGTCCTTGGTTTCCAGGGCGACGCTGATAGATGTTTGGGACGCACGCTATTTTTATCTCATCAAAATACAGAGTCGCTGCTGTAAATCGGTCGAGGAAACTCTTTTATTTTTAGAACACTAGGACAGTGCTGGGGTGGCAAATGGGGTGGCAAGGCTTTTTCTTAGGGTGGCAATTGCCACCCCGTGCCACCCCGGTAGATCCGCCCCTGGAAGATTGCACCCAAACGCTGACCCTAGTGTGCTTGATATAAATGTATTTATTAGAAATAGCGTTTGGCATTTTTTTTATTATTATTATGTCAAAAGCTTTCACGGTCCGCATGGACGCATCTTGCGGTCCGGAATCATACTTCGCCATCCGCCATTTGCGAACGGTCGCAAATACGTGACATAGGTCACATTTTCAGGTCGAAAAATCCGGAATTCCGGATTAATCTGGAAAAATCACATCCCTGAGTGGAAATAGTTGGTTACACTGTATAGTTAATTGTGTTGTAAAATGCAATTGTCAAGCAGTTTGTGATGCATTTTGGAAACAGAGAGATGGGCCCCTGGTCTAATGCGCCACCTGGTTTAAGAAAACCCGTTCTCAAAGACTTACTTTTAGTCATTATTTGGTTAGCACACATATTCTGAATGCCTTCATCAGAATTCAAATTAGCCATTTTATCTAGATTAATCTAGATTAAAAATTTATGCCACCTCTATATATATAATATATATATAT
>NC_133364.1:51833844-51924168 GCF_049309525.1 Garra rufa
CTTAATAAAACATGTATTTTGAGACTAAGCTATGCTTTTAAAACTAATATTTTTTTTTTGATTTATTTATTAAATTTTCATAAAAAAACACACATATACATAATTAACATACAAACATTATAAAAATAATAATAAAATAAGTTGAAATCAATAAAAAAATACTAATTAAAATAAATAAATAATAGCTTAGTAATAAATGCGTGCTACTGACTTGACAATACAAGTGAACAATTTGGATAAATGAAATCATAATAGTACAGTGTAGATGGAAAATTACTCAAGAGAGACTGCATCCAAATGCAGAGTTCTAACATGATCAATGAAGGGTAGCCATATAGCTGAGAATTTTAACATGGAGCCACGAAGACTGTGTTTAATTTTTTCTAATTTAATAAAAAATAAAGCATCTTTTATCCACCGAGTGTGAGAAGGGGCATGAGGACCTTTCCAATGCATCAGAATACAACGTCTAGCTAGTAAAGTGAGAAAGGCTACCAGCCCAACAAAATGAGATGACAATGAGTAATTAGAAGGCAAGACTCCAAACAACCCAATAAGTGGAGAGGGAGAAAGTTTAACAGATATGGTAGCTGAAAGTGAATCAAAAACTGACTCCCAAAAAGTAGACAGAGCAGGACAAGTCCAGAACATGTGGGCTAAATTAGCTGGTTCTAGATGACACTTGTCACAACATGGATCAATATTGGGAAATATATGGGCTAGCTTACTTTTGGACCAGTGTACCCTGTGCACAACTTTACACTGTAAGACTCCATGGCGAGTGCAAACAGATGAATTATGAACACGCTTCAAAACTAACTGCCATGTCTCTGTATCTATCTCCATGTTAAGGTCTCTAGCCCAGGTAACCCGAAGACAATCAGAAGCCTGGGGCTGATATGTAAATAAATGATTGTATAAAGTAGAGATAGCTCCTCTCTGAGAAGGATTCGTATTGAGAATCATGTCGAAAAGGGTGGAGGGTGGACTCATGGGGAACCCAGGGAAATGCTTACGGGCAAAGTCCCGGATTTGCAAATATCTAAAAAAAAATGTGACCCTGGCAAGTTAAAAACTTGAGTCAATTGTTCAAATGAAGCGAACGTTCCATCAAAGTAAAGATGCTTAATAGAAATTATCCCCCGGTTCACCCAAGTCGCAAAGGCCCCATCAGTGAGAGAGGGAGGAAAGAGGGGGTTAAGGTTTACTGGACATTAAAAGAGGTGTTGACTGTAAAGTAAAATGCCGTCTAAGTTGACACCAGATCTTTAGACAGTTCTTAACTATAATATTATTGGAAAATGTTGAAGGCGATAATGAAAGGGGAAGACAGAGAAGAGACATCAGTGAAGATTTATCACATGCAGCCTCCTCAATCCCTAACCAGGGGGGCGGCTGAACATCAGAACTACACCAGAATAACATATTTTTGACATTTGCAACCCAATAATAAAACAAGAAGTTGGGTAATGCTAAACCACCCAACTCCTTGGTTTTTTGTAAGACACCTTTTCGTATTCTGGGAGTTTTCCCATTCCAGATAAATTGAGAAATAGAGCTGTCTAAAGAGTGAAAGAAATGCTTGGGAATAAAAACTGGTATGCATTGAAAGATATATAAAAATGTAGGCAATATATTCATTTTTATACAATTTATCCTACCTGCTAGAGAAAGAGGCAATAAAGACCAACGTTGAAAATCTTTAGTCATTTGATCCAGCAGTGGAGAAAAGTTACACTCAAAAAGGTCAGAATAGTTTTTAGTTACACAGATGCCCAGATAATTAAAATGATCTAGAGATTTCTTAAACGGGAGTGTTGAAAGAGGATAAGATATGGCCGCCGAGTTTATAGGCATTAGCTCACTCTTATTAAAATTTAGTTTATATCCTGAAACCTGTCCAAATTTCTCCAATAAGTCTAATGCTTGGGGTATGGATCTGTCTGGATCAGAGATAAAAAGCAAAAGATCATCGGCGTATAAAGACAGTTTATGCACAGATCCCCCCCTTGTGATCCCCATCATCTGACTGGACCTAAGGGCTACAGCCAAAGGTTCAATAGCAAGGGCGAACAGTATGGGGGAGAGTGGACAGCCCTGCCGAGTACCACGTCGAAGAGGAAAATATTCAGAATAGTCATTGTTGGTACGGACACGAGCTAAAGGAGAGGCATACAGAAGTTTAATCCAGGAAATAAATTTACTGCCAAAACCAAATCTTTTTAAGGTGTAAAGCAAATAAGGCCACTCCACCCGGTCAAATGCCTTCCCTGCGTCCATCGAAATAACCAATTCAGGAGTGGTGGATGTTGAAGGAGAGTATAATACATCAAATAAACGCCTAATGTTGTGGAAAGAGTGTCTTCCCTTAACAAACCCTGTTTGGTCTGTAGAAATGATTGAAGGCAAAACAGCCTCTACACACCTTGCCAGCATCTTGGCTAAAATTTTAACATCCGCACATAACAAAGAAATAGGGCGATAGTTACTACAAAGGAGCGGATCTTTACCTTTCTTTAATATTAGTGAGATGGTGGCCTGTCTTAAGGTTTGTGGAAGAATGCCGGATTGAAAGGATTCATTAAACATGTTTAAAAGTAATGGGGAAAGTTTATCAACAAACGCTTTAAAGAATTCAGTGGGCAGACCATCAGGCCCAGGGCATTTCCCACTCTGCATTGAAAATAATGCACCTTTAATCTCATCTACAGTAAAAGGCTCGTCCAAACTAGAAGATGCCTCGGGGTCAATAGAAGGAATGTTTAAGGGGTTAAAAAAAACATCAAATTCAGCCTCTTCAGCTAAACACTCAGAAGCATACAATGAAGAATAAAAACTCCTGAATTGGTCATTAATAGTTTGAGGGTTAATAGTTGTACCATCATTGGTATTGATTTGTAAAATATTTTGAGTTGAGACAAATTGTTGAATTTGGTGCGCCAATATTTTGCCTGGTTTATCGCCAGATTCATAATAATTATAACGAGACTTAAGTAATGCTTCAATTGCCCCATCAGCGGCCAATAAATCAAATTCAGACTTTTTAATAAGCAAATCTTTGATAAGTTCAGGATCGGGTGCATCTGCACATCTGGACTGTAAGTTTGACAAGTCCCTAGAAATAGAGACCCCCTTTTCATCAGTATTTTTTTTCCGAAAGGCAGAGTAGGAAATGACCTCTCCACGTAAATAGGCTTTGCATGCCTCCCAGATTGTTGATGCTGACATGTCCGGGTTAACATTAGTAGAAATAAAGAGATCAATGTGACTGTTAATAGTTTCAATGAAATCTGGGTCAGTAAGAAGAAATGAATTAAAGCGCCAAGGGGATCGTGTAAACGATACACCCGAGAATGAGATATCCACTGTGATGGTACCATGATCTGAAATTACTATAGGACTATAAAAACAGTTACAAACAGAAGAGAGAAACTTATTATCAATAAGAAAAAGGTCAATTCGAGAAAAGGTACCATGTACATGTCAGGGATCACCCCTGACAGTCATGTCTGTTTTGTCTCTGTTTAATGTGTCTATGTTTGTGCTGTGTTTGAGCACATGGCTTTGTCTTTGTTGTTGTCTGCCATGTGCTCCTCTTGTCCCACCTCCTTGTTACCTGTTGCCACGCCCCCTTGTTTAGTTGAGTGTTGTCACCTGTCTGTCTTGTTTATGTCCTCGTTTACTTATTGTCTGCACCTGGTCCTCATGTATCCTGTCCCCTTTATAAGCGTGCTCCTTCCCTCTTGTCTTCGCCAGTTCATTGTGTGTATTCTACCTCTGTGTTCAGCGACCTAGTCACTGCTTGTCTGCTATTATATTTTCTGTTTAATCTCTGTCAAGTTGTTTGTTGTCTTTTGTCCAGTCCAGCCCTGTCTTGTCCTGCTGACAGTGCTCCTGGTCTGCCCTCTCTGCTAGATGTGAGCATTACCTGTGAGATCTCTACTGTGGAGTCACTTCCACTCAGGTTCCGGTCTGGCCCAGCTGCTAACTTCCAGCTTCTTGCCAGTTCTGCTCACTACTGGATTGTAGCCCGGACTCAGTTGTCATCCTCACCGTCAGCCTGTCTACAAGTGTTCTCCCTGCCTATTGTTTGGACTGTATTCACCCCCCTCTTCCTCACCATCTCTTGTCTTTGACGTCTGTTCAATAAATTACCATCACTAACATTCTGCATTTGAGTCCTCTCTCAGAAATCATGACAGAATGAACTGGCCAACACCGGACTCAGCAGAATGAGCATCAGAATCCTGCCACCCACCAATACTCAAGAAAGGCTCGCTCGCCAGCGGGGCCTTGCAGCTCTACGACAACAGGGCTGGGATATCGGAGCATTCACCCAGCACTTCTGGACAATGTCCAGAGGGCTTGATTATGATGACATCGCTCTCAAGGACATATTCAATGCCTGCTTGGATGACCCAGTACCTAAGTGGGAGATGGACAACCTCAAGTTTCTAAACTATTGGGATTTCTCCAAGTATGTTGGTCATCGCATACAGTGGGGAATGCCGCCGCCTCCTCCACCCAGTCTAGCATGCAGAAACCACTCTACCCCACTTCCCTTGCCAAGTCAAGATCCACTTCTAACTCCAACTCAGAAGCGAAGGGCCAGAAGGAAGAGGGCTCAGTTTGCTGCATCCATTAATGACTCTGACACCTTCCCTGACAACCAAGAGCCAGTCAAGTCTCACCCTATCAAGTCTGTTCGTGTCAGGTCGAAGTCTGCTGGGTTGGTTTCAGACACTTCTGTGTCGACCGAGCTCACTGTTATTCCTCCAGACTCGGCTGAGTTAGCTGCAGATACTACAGAGGAGGACGAGCTCACTTCAATCTATCTTAAGCAGAATGGAGGAAAGGCCCATGCAGAGTTGGCTTTGGTCCCTGAGGTTTCCCACCCTGTGACCCTTTCAAGACCAATTTCTAATAGTTTCATGCCCTCTGAGACTGCATCTGCCCATTCTGTTATGACCAAGGAGGCCTTTACAAGGCCAGCTTCAGTAGATGATGATGATGATGATGATGATGATGATCCAGATCCAGTCAAGCTTATTCCAGATATTCCAAGGCCAGTCAAGCCTGTTCAAATTGTCCCGGATCAAGTATACTCTGTTCCAGTCACTTTGGAGCCAGCCGGACACACTCCAGATCCAGTCAGGTCCACTCCAGTCATTCCAAGGTCTTCCCTCGTTGAATCATCAATTTCCAAGATGGCTAAATTGACAGCTATTCAGTCAGTTCCAGTCAACACTAAGTCAGAGTTGGTTACTGCCACCCCCGATTCAGTCGTCACTCAGTCAATGAAGCATGCACCAAGTATCTCCGGATCTGCCAAGTCTAATTTTATCCCTCAGTCTGTAAGGTCTGTTTCCTACTTGTCACCATCAACCAAGTCATCTCCTATCTCCGCTGAGTCAACCGGGCTCTCTACCTCTCTCCCTGTGTTGGTCAAGTCTGCTACAGATACTACAGAAGCGACCCAGCACTCTGTTGAGACACGTCGTAGGCGGAAGAAGAGAAAGGCTGGTGTTGTAGTGTCTAATTCTCTCCCCGTTTTGCCCATTGAGACTATGCCTAAGAGTCCTACCATTCCCACAGATTGTGTGCACCCCTGTCATGTCTCATCCACTGAAGACGACACTACCTGCCGTGTTGTGTCCCCAGAAGCTCTTCCTGAGCTGGCTGCTCCTCCTGTCATGGCCACGGAGGCCAGTGCAGTGACTTTCACCTCACCAGTATTGGTCACGGAGGCCAGTTCCATACCATCTACTCTCCCAATAACTTCTACGGACGTCATCCCCAACAGTCAGGTCAAGTCCAAGAATATTCCTGCAAGTCATGTAAAGTCAACAGAGATCCCTCTTAAAGTCATGTCTTCAGAGACCGTTCCTGAACGGTCTACTCTCAAAGCGTTGGCCACGAAGATCATTCCAGCGGCTCTCACTCAGCCCGCTATGGTCAAGGAGGCTGTCTCAGAGCTTTCTGCTGTTCCTGTAGTGGCCCCAAATGCTGTTTCTGAGCGGCCTGCTCTTAATATATTGGCCATGGAGGCCATTCCAGAGGCTATCAGTCAGCCCGTTATGACCACGGAGGCCATCTCCGAGCACCCCGCTCTCCCAGTCACAGCCATGGAGGTCTTACCCAAGCAGCCTGTTGATTTAGCTGCTGAGGCCTTTTCTGATACTCTGACCAGCTTGCTCTGTTCCGCAAAGGAGATTCTTGCCACCCTTGCAGTGGCCATCAATAATGAGGTTCCCGAGTCCGCTCCAGAGAGTAGGGTCTCTGAATCCGCTCCAGAGAGCGCAGTTCTCGAGTCCGCCCCGGAGGGCGCAGTACCTGAATCCGCTCCAGAGAGCACAGTTCCCGAGTCCGCCGCAGAGGGCGCAGTCCCCGAGTCCGCTCCAGAGAGTAGGGTCTCCGAATCCGCTCCAGAGAGCGAAGTTCTCGAGTCCGCCCCGGAGGGCGCAGTACCTGAATCCGCTCCAGAGAGCACAGTTCCCGAGTCCGCCGCAGAGGGCGCAGTCCCCGAGTCCGCTCCAGAGAGTAGGGTCTCCGAATCCGCTCCAGAGAGCGCAGTTCTCGAGTCCGCCCCGGAGGGCGCAGTACCTGAATCCGCTCCAGAGAGCACAGTTCCCGAGTCCGCCGCAGAGGGCGCAGTCCCCGAGTCCGCTCCAGAGAGTAGGGTCTCCGAATCCGCTCCAGAGAGCGCAGTTCTCGAGTCCGCCCCGGAGGGCGCAGTACCTGAATCCGCTCCAGAGAGCACAGTTCCCGAGTCCGCCCCGGAGGGCGCAGTTCCCGAATCCGCCCCGGAGGGCGCAGTTCCCGAGTCAGCCCCTGAGGGCGCAGTTCCCGAGTCAGCCCCTGAGAGGGCAGTTCTCGAGTCCGCCCCGGAGGACGCAGTCCATGAATCTGTTCCAGAAAGTGCAGTTCCCGAGTCCGCCCAGGAGGGCGCAGTTCCCGAATCCGCCCAGGAGGGCGCAGTTCCCGAATCCGCCCCGGAGGGCGCAGTTCCCGAATCCGCCCCGGAGGGCGCAGCTCCCGAGTCCCCTTCAGAAAGCGCAGTTCCCGAGTCCGCCCCAGTGGGCGCAGTTCCCAAATCCGCCCCTGAGGGCGCAGTTCCCGAGTCAGCCCCAGAAGGCGTAGTTATCCAGTCCGCTCCAGAGGACGCTGTTCCCAAGCCTACCCTAGAGAAAGCTGTTCCCTGGAAGTCAAGACAAGTCACTGTTGTTCCTTTAATGTCAAGTCAAGTTACGTCAGTCCCATCAAAGCCAAGTCACGTCTCGCCTGAGCCAAGTCACGTCTCGTCCGAGTGTCCAGAGTCTGCACCTAAGATGACGGTCAAGCCTAAATCCCTGGCCGAGATGGCCGCCGTTCCTGAACTCCAGGCCAGGATTGCCCCCAAGCCTGAGTTCTCGGATTCAGCCCCTAAGCCAGTCTCAGTAGCCCTGGAGGGTGTTTCCGTTTCTGGCCCTATGCCAGCTGCTGTAGCCCCGGAGGGTGTCTCAGATCCAGCCCTTAAACCAGTGCTTGTTGCCCTGGAAGGCGTCCCTGATCCAGCCCCTGAGTCCGCCCCAGTGTCGGCTCCAGCCCCTGAGTCTGCTCCAGCCCCTGAGCCCGCTCCTGTGTCTGTTTCTACCCCTGTCACCCAGTCTAGTTGGAGGTCCAGACCAGTCAGGCCAGTTCCCACCCCTCCCTTCCCACCCTCTGTGCCTCCTAGTATAGGTTCCCCTAGGCCAGGACCTCCCTGGTCAGCTATGAACATTTTGCCTGGTCCTGTTCCCACCCACCCCTTCCCTCCCTCTGTGGTTCCTGGTCCGTTTGGGACTCCCATGTTCACTACCCACCCGCCCCCCCAGTTGTTGCCTCCAGTGATGTTGCCCGGTTTGGACGCCTGGAGGCGTCCTTTGGAGAGGGGGTACTGTCAGGGATCACCCCTGACAGTCATGTCTGTTTTGTCTCTGTTTAATGTGTCTATGTTTGTGCTGTGTTTGAGCACATGGCTTTGTCTTTGTTGTTGTCTGCCATGTGCTCCTCTTGTCCCACCTCCTTGTTACCTGTTGCCACGCCCCCTTGTTTAGTTGAGTGTTGTCACCTGTCTGTCTTGTTTATGTCCTCGTTTACTTATTGTCTGCACCTGGTCCTCATGTATCCTGTCCCCTTTATAAGCGTGCTCCTTCCCTCTTGTCTTCGCCAGTTCATTGTGTGTATTCTACCTCTGTGTTCAGCGACCTAGTCACTGCTTGTCTGCTATTATATTTTCTGTTTAATCTCTGTCAAGTTGTTTGTTGTCTTTTGTCCAGTCCAGCCCTGTCTTGTCCTGCTGACAGTGCTCCTGGTCTGCCCTCTCTGCTAGATGTGAGCATTACCTGTGAGATCTCTACTGTGGAGTCACTTCCACTCAGGTTCCGGTCTGGCCCAGCTGCTAACTTCCAGCTTCTTGCCAGTTCTGCTCACTACTGGATTGTAGCCCGGACTCAGTTGTCATCCTCACCGTCAGCCTGTCTACAAGTGTTCTCCCTGCCTATTGTTTGGACTGTATTCACCCCCCTCTTCCTCACCATCTCTTGTCTTTGACGTCTGTTCAATAAATTACCATCACTAACATTCTGCATTTGAGTCCTCTCTCAGAAATCATGACAGTACAGGAGAAAAAAAAGAAAACTGCTTATCATTGGGGTTAAAAAAGCGCCATACATCTGAGACTGCATACTGCTCCATAAACAGCTGAATGATTTTAGATGATTTAGATTGAGAAAGGGGCTTATTGGAAGAGCGATCTAGTGAGGGATCAAGATAGCAGTTGAAGTCTCCACCCAGAATAAGCTGACTAGAAACTAAGTCTGGAAGAGAGAAAAGAAAGTTTTTATAGAAGTCCTCATTATCCCAATTTGGGCCATACACATTAGCTAAAGTTAATGTACTACCAAAGATTTTCCCGGTAACAATAATAAAGCGACCATTAGGATCTGATATAACTTTAGAAACAGATAGAGGTACAGATTTGTGCACTAGGATTGCAGTCCCACGAGCCTTACTTGAAAATGAAGAATGGTAGATTTGGCCTACCCAACCTCTACGAAGTTTCATATGATCAGATGGTTTAAGGTGGGTTTCCTGCAAAAAAGCAATTTTTGTGTTTAAACTTCTCAAGTGTTCAAACACTTTATTGCGTTTCACAGGTGAATTTAACCCCTTCACATTCCAGCTGATAAATCTCAAAGCACTGCTGGATGACAAACTTGTGTTACGATTTAACATGCGCACTTTTTAGAGGTAATATTCCAATCTACAACCATGCCAAATTACCGAAGACAAAATAAAAAAGGTAGTAGCACGCAGGATTGTAAAGTTAAAGAAAGAAAAAAAAGAGAAAATAAATAAATAAAAAAACAGACACCAACAACACGAACACAATAAACATACTCACCCCAAACCAGTTGCCGAAAGGAACAGCAACGAACAGCTTAGATTAATACTTCCTTATACCAATCGCACTGCCCCCACATTAAAGTGTAAATAGATTTAAAGAACACAAGTTAAACCTTATTAATCGAACATATCAAAATAAAACACAGAGCCCTGAAGCTAAAACGTATGCAAACCGCACGGGCTACCTATGCAGAAAAACTGCATTAAACTAACAGCAAACCTACCAAGCAAGGATTAATACACGTATCAAGATTCAAAGTTAAAAATAAATAAAAAAATAAATGAAATAGATTTAAAGGGGGGAAAAGGCCAACACCGCAAAAATAGCAACGGCTCAACAAGTCATCACTAAACAGAAAGTGTCCGACCGCTTTCTTATGAGTTCGTGTAAACCTTTAACGAACTTGACAGCATCCAAAGTAGACAGGAGCACAGTTTTTTATTCGTTGGGTAGAGTGGTGCGCAACCAAAACCACAGTGCAACTGTGGATACTGAAATGAAGATACAAAACTTAATAAAAAAAATGGACCGGTTATTTACGCAACTACAGTCCATAGTAAAACGACGTGAAAAAAGAAGAAAGAGTCAGCACCACAATACCAGCAACGGTGTAACAAGGCATCAATAATCAGAAAATGCCCGTTGGCCTTCTTAGGAGCTCGTGTTTAAGTCCTGAACGAACTTGACAGCATCCGATGCAGACATAAGGAAAGTTTTATCCCCGTTGGGTAGAGTGATGCGCAGCCTGGCTGGATAAAGGAGCGCGGGCTTGTACCTGCGTTTGTAAAGCTCAGCCATCGAATCCCTGTACTCGGCGCGCTGCTTCAATACGTCGGGGCTGTAGTCATCAAACATGCGAATCTGATAGTCCTTATAATGCAGGACGCCCCTTTTGCGAGCCTCGCGGATTACAAGGTCTTTAACTTGAAATCGGTGAAAACGCAAGATGACTGGCCGCGGTTTTCCTCCCGGCGCTGGCTTGGGTGCGAGGCTCCCATGTGCTCGATCAATCTCGGGGGGCGAACTGAGGACCTCCGAACCAAGCACATCAATAAGCAGCTGAGAGAAAAACGCTGATGGACGAGGGCCTTCAATCGATTCAGGCAATCCAATGATTCGAATGTTTTGACGTCTGCTGCGACCCTCCAGATCAGCTACTTTGTGTTTGAGCAAATCATTGTCTTTCTGCAACGCAGAGAAGGCGCCCTCAAGTTGCTGGAGCCGTTGGTCAACTGATGTAGCGTTTACTTCGAGAGAATCAATGCGTTGCCCGTGATCGTTAATTGTTGATCTGATGCTATCCAGCGTAGACGCAAGGGAGTCGAAAGAGGATTTGAAATCGGCCGAAAGGGCCGCTCGGTGTTCGTCCAGCAGCGAGCTTATGTCGGCCATGGAAATCGGCGGGCACTCCTTTTCCCTTTCTGCTTGTTTTCCTTTAGCTTTAGACATGATAAGACAAGCTAAACAAATACAGCCCGTTTGCGAAACTTTGTTGACTCTACCGATGAAAAAATAAATGTTTAACAAGAAACTTAAAGATAAAACCGCGGGAGCAAGCTAAGCGTGCGACTACTCTGCACACCTCATAACCGGAAGTCCTCAGCCTTTGCTTCCTAAAACTAATATTTTTATTAAATTATAATTTGTATTATATACTCAGTTTAATAAAACATTTATTTTAAAACTAAGCTACAATCATGCATTTAAAAGTAATATTTAGTTTTATTAAGTTCTAATTCTTTATTTTTATTTTTTTTAGATATCATTTTTACATACATTTTTTCTAACATTTTTTGAGATATAGAATTTGTTATCGCTTCTTACTAAAACATTTATTTTAAGACTATGCTTTTACAACTAATATTTTTTATTAAATTATAATTTGTATTATATACTCTGCTTATTTTTGTTATTTTTTATATTTTTATTAAATACTAATTTGTATATATTTTCATTTTTTAATGCTTTCTAATAAAATATTTTAAAACTATGCTACAACAATTCTTATAAAACTAAGCATTTAACACAAAGCTTTTAAAACTAAAACTAAACTAAGTTTTTAAAACTGAACTAAAACTAAGCTTTTAAAAATATATATTTTTTATTAAATTTAATTTTTTATTATTTACTCAGTTTATTTGTATTTATTAATATATTTTTATGAAGTATCATTTAGATATATCAGGATCAGGGTCATATCACAGAGACAATCTTTATCATTTCTTATTATAAACTCAGTTTATTTGTATTTTTTTCTTTGATATCATTTTTGATATACTTTTAAAACTAAGCATTTAACACAAAACCGTTTAAGTATCTAAACTAAGCTTTTAAAACTATGAAGTTTTATTAAATTATTATTTTATTATATACTCAGTTTATTTGTATTTGTTTTTATATTTGTATTAGATATCATATTTAATATTTTTAATACATTTGTAAATATTTTTAATTGCTTCCTAATAAAACATTTATTTTAAAACTAAGCTACAACCATGCTTTTAAAACTAATAAAATTATTAAATTCTAAATTTTATTATACATATTTTTAGATATCATTATATATATATATTTATTTATTGCTTCTCATATTTTATAAGATATCTTTTTTTATGAATAAATATATAATCTACTTTTATTTTTAATCCTTCCTAATAAAACTAAGCTTTTGAAACTAATAAAAAGTTTTATTAAATTATAATTTTAAACTGTTGATTTGTATTTTTTATATAGTTATATTAGATATATTTTTATATTTTTTTTTTTACAATTTTGATACTTTTTAAAATATTTTTATTGCTTCCTAATGAAACATTTTAAAACTAAGCTACAACCATGCTTTTAAAACTAATATAATTTTTATTATATACTCAGTTTATTTGTATTATTTTTTATTTTTTTATATTATATATTTTTTATATATGTATTTCCTTTACATTTTTATTGCTTCCTATATTTTTTATTAGATAGCAATTTGTATTTGTCTTTATATTTGTATTAGATATCATATTTAATATTTTTTAATACATTTGTATATTTTTTTTGTTTTTTATTGCTTCCTAATAAACCATTTATTTTAAAACTAAAACCATGCTTTTAAAACTAATATTTTGTTAAATTATAATTTCTATTATATACCCAGTTCATTTTTATATATATGTAAGGGATAATCAACGGTTTGCCGTGCGTTAAAGGATTTTAAATGCACGACGTGGAGGCTAATAACCGCCCGACGCGAAGCGGAGGGTGGTTGCCTCCGCGAAGTGCATTTTAAATCCTTTAACGCACGGCAAGCCGTTGATTATCCCGCTTATTCCATGGTCATTTGCGAAGTTATAGACAAATTAAAACTAGGATTGATATTTGCAACGCGAAATTTGACTGAATGGATAAAAAAGACGGTTATTTTCGTGTTATGACACGCAGCTCAAGCATCAACTCATAAGCTTCTGGCCGCTTCAAATCAGACACAGAGATTAAATAGTCCGGTAAAATCACATTTATTTGAATGAAATATATCATTTGTTTCAGTAGATTATCGATCGACCAAGAGAGAGTGTGAAGGCAAGAGAGATGACAGTTGTGTGTGTGTGTGTGTGTGTGTGTGTGTGTGCGTGCGTACCTGCATGCTGTGCGTCTCTCTACAAAAAACGATTCATTTAAAAACAGCAGTTTTACCACTCCGTTGCTGAGGAATATAATGTAGCGATCTACTATCTAGGCTATTTTAATAAGGATCGCAGGCAAGCGTTGACAAGAAGTTTATGTATGTGCGCAGCACAATGCGATCTCTCTCTCTCTCTCTCTCTCTCTCTCTCTCTCTCTCTCTCTCTCTCTCTCTGTGCTTTTGCGTGCATCAATTAAAGCAGCGCATTAATATAGAACGGTGATTAAACTGACTTGGAACTACCTGTGCATTAAACGGTTTTACTGCACACCTGCCAGCCAATCAGAATCCAGTATCCAGACATTCCATGGAATAATTGTACAGATTTTTTTTTTTTATACATTTTTATATATTTTACTGCTTTCTAATAAAACATTTATTTTAAAACTAGGCTACAACCATACTTTTAAAATTATTTTTTAATTCAAATTTATATTACATACTCTGTTTATTTGTATTATTTTTAAATTTTTATTATATATCTTTTTTTTTATTTTTTCTTCATATTTTTTATTGCTTCCTAATAGAAAATATATTTTAAAACTAAGCTACAACCATACTTTTAAAACGAATACATTTTTTAAATTAAATTCAAATTTTTATTATATACTTAATTTATCTGTATTTTTTATATTTCTATCAGATATACTTTTTTATATATTTTTTAATTTATATTTTTTATATTTTTTGTTACTTCCCAATAAAACATTTTGAACATAAGCTACAACCATGCTTTTAAAACTAAGCATTTAACACAAAGCGTTTAAAACCAAGCGTCTAAAACTACGCTAAAACTATATGCTTTTAAAACTAATTTAATCTTTTAAAACAAAACTTTTTTTTGCTTTTTAGATGACAGGACAGTGGAGACTGACAGGAAAGTGTTGGGTTAAGAGGGGGGTGTGGGATTGAGATCGAACCCAGGTCAGCCGCACTGACATGCTCTGATTCTTCTGCTCTTTTTCAGACGGGGCTGTAAGAACGTGGACAGGCTCTAGTTCTGCTGTAGTTCTGGCTTACTTGAGAGGCCTGAGTTTCCCGTCAGCATGTGTCAATCCAATCTGCTTTTTCACTGGATGCTGTATGTCCAACCCTGGCAAAGAAAAAGGCAGAGCATTCTTCACACTGACTGTCTTTTACTCAAGTCTTTTTCCTGTCATCATTTATTATAGTACAACAAGATTGCTCAAATTAACTCACTTCACTAATCATATTTGAAATGTATATTATATATTGAAGATGACAAATGTCTCACCTCTGACTCTCTTCATTTTAGATCCACTGTTTCAAACCAGTCATGCTGCAAGATGTCTTCGATGACCGGCCGTTCAGTTAGATCACGGGTTAGACACTGAAGAATCAGATCACGGCATTCTGTTTTCAGGAGAGAGCCGCTTAGTCATGATCATGTGACACTAATGTTGGCATGTATGAAAACAGCTTTGTGTTGTACTATGCTCTCCACCAGTGTTTGTTCATTCTGTGCAAAGGCTGTATGTGTGCATCAATGCTATTCTCTCACCTTCAGATAAATCTGGGTTGACAAATCTGACGTCGGCTTCCATGACTTGGTTTCTGTCACGAAATGGAGGACACCTGTTCATCATCTCATACAGCAAGACTCCAAGAGCCCAGACGTTTGTTTGGACGCAGTAGAATTTGCCATAGATGAAGAGCTCAGGTGGAATGTAACCGTTTATTCCTGTGAGCAAGACATTTTCAGCATTTAGCAATACTTTAAAACATCTCATGATCAATAAATCACTACATGCTGGTTTCCACTCTCTGTTACACTAAATGCCAACTCACCTCTGTATTTCGTGCAGTTGTAGCCTGTCCTGTCAAGTAGATGACCGCAGCCAAAGTCGATCAACTTGAGCTCCAAGGTGTGTTTTCTCAACAGGATATTCTCTGGATGAATATCGTTATGAAAAACACCATGTTCAACGCAGTGCTGGACCGCTTGCACAGCCTGACGCATGATGACCCGCGCTGTTGTCTCACTCATTGGAGGATTGTTGTTGATGAAGTCCAGCAAGCTCTCGCAGGGATCTGGAAACTCCATGATGAGTGTGAATTTTCGGGGATGCTCAAACCACTCGTAGAGCTGGATGGAGTGAGGGCTTACGGGCTCTTCCTTCATCATTAGAAGCAGTGCAACTTCTGTAATGAGAGGTTTCGGATACCCAAGCTAGAGAAAAGATGCCACAAAAGGTTAGTTTGGTAAAACATGTATCATTTTAAATGTTAAGAGTCAAAAGTTTTTGCTGCTTAATCTACAATCATCAGCTCTTAAACAACTAAACACATATTATGTTTTGCCAACTTACAATTTGAAGATACTGATCCTGTGGAGTCTTCCGAATACGTTTGATGGCAACCTGCAAAAACACAGATGAGCATATTGAACACCTGACCTTACCTTGACCACGAAGAATTGAGTATTTAAGTATTAAACTATATGTAGGTGCTTTAAAAACACAGTGGATACAGATTTTAATGTACAGTAAGAGCAAAATATTTGTCTACCTTCTTGCCATCAGAAATTCGAATGCCCTCATAGACCTTGCCATAGCCTCCTCGTCCAATAATCTTTTTCACTCTATAGCGAGAGCGAATGGATTCTGAAAAAAACACACAAAAACATGAGAACATATAAGCATGCGAGACCCTTTGAAGTGGCATAAAATGCTTAAAGTAGTATAACAAATTCTTCTGTTTTCGTCTTCAAGATTTGTAATAACTTACAAAGTCATTTGCATAAACACTTTACATTTGACAAACTGCATTTTAGTTAATTCTTAATACAGTTTTAATTTATAAAACTGGTGCCTTGTGACAATAAACCATATTAATATAGACAAAATAAGACATGTTCATGAGACAGTAGTTTCAAGCTAGCTGTAAACCAACTTAATTTTAAGTATATTTATATAAACAAATTTATCTTGTTATAATGATCACAGACTTACCATTAGTTGGGACGAAGTCTAAGGACTCTGGGGCAGGTGACGGCTCAGGATCATCCAGCTCTGGCTGAGGAGGCACAATAGGCTCCACTTTATTCTTGGAGCGGAAAGGACGCTTGACAGCCTTCCACACTCTCCTGAAGAAAGAGCGGACTCCTTTCCCTTTCTTAGGCTCTTCTGTGGCCTTTTGTGGAACTATAATAAACCAATTTGAAAACACAACTATTAGAGATATTCTCTGACATTGGATTAAATAATTAGTTGACAGTTTACTGTTATACCTACATGAATGTCACTGTTTGTAATGCATTTTTTTTTCTCACCTGAAACCTCCAATCGCAGCCTCTCCATACTGTCCTCAGAGATGACGTTGGGTGTAGAGTCAACTACGTTGGACAGTGCCTTTAGTCTCAGGCAAGCTGAAGCATCCACTGACTCAACAGGAAGTTCACCTGGAAGTACAAAGCTACTCTCCTCTTGGTAGCTATCTGAGCTGGAGAGATGGTCATCGTTCCACACGTCCAGGATGTCCACAGTTCCTCTCTTAATGATGCTCGTGCCTACGCTAAAGCACAGCATATCCTGGCTGCTGAGGCTCAACAGTTCCAGGCTCTCCACACTCTCTTTAGAGATGGACAAATTGACATCTGGTGTAGAGATGTCCAGCTCTGGTTGAGACTCCACTGTGTCCTGGGAGCAGCAGAAGGGGAGCTTCGCAGCCGTACATATTTTCCTGAAGAAGGAGGGCATGGTTTTCTTCTTCCTCCAGCTTGTATGTTGTTCTTAAAGTAGGAAAAACAATTACTAAAAAATACTATGAGCGACAAATATTACCCAAGGTTATTATCATGAAGTAAAACTTGAACATTTTATTTGCCTTGGCACCTAACTGTATATATAATACTATTAAAATACAAGGTAATTAGCATAACTTTTTATTGACATTTTCCAAACAGATAGGCCTACATTAGTCAATGTATAATATTTACTACATTTTAAAATTGACTAAAGCATGAGTTGACCACTACCAGCAGACATCAAATGCTACGTTCTCTAATGCTAAAGCAAATATACCAGGAATACAACAGATATATAACTCCTAGCCCCACTCTAAACCATCTATTTTATCTTGTTTTCCTGAATTTGTGAGGTCTGTGTCAATCACAGTTGAAGTTTCAAACATAATTTCAATCTCACCTTTCGAGCTCTTCTCCACAGAAGCCTCCGTGACACTTTGGAGGCTCAAATGGCTCTCTGCACCCTCCTCAGAGATGGACGATAGTCTTAAAGACATAATATCGGGTGCAGATTTATCAAATTGGCACAGGGTGTTTCTCTGTGTGCAGTTCAGCTCGCTGTGTAGACTCTGTACGGTCCGGAGACTACGTTCAGACTCTTCTTCACAACTGTGCTTTCAGAAATGAAGATTGTCAGCAGATGATTTCACTCGTGAAATCCGTCTTTTGACTAAACATTCAACTTTCACATAACAACATAAACAACATAAACAACTTTCATAAGATATTCAATAGCGTATTCAAGATTTGCGTTTGTCAACAGAATTTCTGCGGTCTCCAGGTGATGTTTGTAAACAGAACAGAACTGTTTACTTTTAAAAGGCAA
This sequence comes from Garra rufa, assembly GCF_049309525.1. Taxonomy (NCBI): domain Eukaryota; kingdom Metazoa; phylum Chordata; class Actinopteri; order Cypriniformes; family Cyprinidae; genus Garra; species Garra rufa. The sequence continues at coordinate 51,851,531 of NC_133364.1, forward strand.
GTCTCGCGATATGTGAATGGCCAAATGAATGCTCGAGACTGGCACCCACTGATCTATTCATGGGTACCAAAGACGTCACTTCCGCTATGCTCGCCGCCATGTTTGTGTCCGATATGACAACAGACACAGCGCATCTCAATGAGATTTAATAATAAATTGAAATAAGAAATTACTTTTTACTACTACTTCCCACACTGTGTATTTGACTTGATTGTATGTTTAGGACAAAAAGTGTAAATTGTTGTGAACGTAGTCGCTCGATGAAGGCTTTAAGACCTTGAAGAATCCTCTGCCGGCTGGTCACTAACTTACTTCACAGCGAACGGGACTCGCGCTGACGGCACTAATTCCCACAGTCCGCGCTTAGATGTCGGCAAATTAGTTTTGGCGAATGCAAAAAAATGAGATTATTGAGCATAAGCGCAACATCCAGCAAGCCAAGAAAACATAAAATATACCTGAGGGAAGACGTCTTTCACGTCTTGTGTATTCCTAAAACTGGATCTCATTATTGAAGCACAAATTCAAGCACCAAAAGCATGAGATTTCTTTATTTAAAATATGCATTTTTATTCATTCAAGCTATATGGCTGCAATAACATTTTAGTTTAATTTAGTTTATTACACCACTTGTGCAGCCAGTCACAATTCACAATGGTACCATTTACTTGGGACGATGGTTTGTGTGTAACTTGTGTGCCATTTTTGTATGACAAATCATTTTTAGAGTAATTGTACATAAATAGTTTTAGCAAAACAAATATGATTATTTTTGAGAACCCTTTTACATGTATATACTTTACTGCAGGCGTTGCAATGACGAACGCTATGTAGTACAATAGTTTAGCGTTTATTATTTAATTTTCATAATTCACTAAACACCGCATAATCTAAAACACCTTCAACTATAAAACACTCTTGCTCTTAAGCCACATGAAAACAAATAATTTACGGCATCTGGATGTACTGTAAGTCACTATTCTCTGCATTAGGACTGTTTTGAACTTGCTCTTTGAATGCTTTCTTGTTTACTAAATCTTTGGACTTACGAGTTGATCGGTTCAAAATGATGTAATCGCAAAAAAATGTTTCTTTTCATTTTAAGGCATTATTTTCGTTATAATGTACTGATTCACAATCTTAGTCAATATTTAATTATTATTCCAGTACTCTTATTGTGCCGAAAAAAAAAACCCTGCTTTGGAAAGCACCTGCGTGAATGACACCGGTACGCTATATGCATACCGACCCACTTCGAGCACTGCTGAGATCTAATAAAACTGTTGTTAGTTTTTTTTTTCTGATGACTGTTTTTACAGCTAACTGAACAACATATCCCGGGCATATTGTATACTTGTTGTGAACAGTCTGGGAGTTTTGTTGATCTTCCTCTGGTAGTTGCGGCTGCTGTGACCATAGACTGAAACAGGTAGCGCGGACACAAAAATGGCGGCGATAAACTACAGTGACGTCACATGGAACCTATGGATATAATGACTGGATTGCTCATTGCGTTCTAAACATAGATATATATACATAGATACCGCATTGGACCGCTCCAAGCACGTAGATGTGTCCGCCATATTGGAACGGTCCACTTGACGTCATTCACCATACTGTAGGTTCGCAGACTAACGGCTGTGCAGGACTGTGGCTTTTCGAATTTTCAGTGATTACTATGAGATCTATGGGTGAATGACGTCAAGTAGACCGCAGTGAAATGGCGGATGGCTTACGTATAACGGCCCATAGAAACAGTCGCTAATGAGGCATCTACGTATATATATCTATGGTTCTAAACTGCCGTTAGGCTGTGAAGCCCCCGGAAGTGTTCGATCCGCCATCTTACTATTCCCTACCTGCAGAGAGCGCCATTGAGTCACATGTAAATTGCTGACCTAAAATCACCCGATTTGAAGCGTATCTTTCACACAGGATTAGTTTTTAGGATATGTGTATGTAAATTAATTTTTACTTAAGATGTTTTCTGGAATGTTAATGGTCTTTTCGGGCTGGATAAGTGATATATTGAAATCGTTTTGGTGGGCGTGTCAGCTGCGCACTTGCAGAAACAGGTAACTGATCCAACACTAAATATATTTCTTTATGTACCTAATTATGCAGGAAATAATACACAGTACCTTATATCTGGTATTAGTATCTGAAATTGATTCGATTATACAGTAAATAATACAATACAAGTCTCTGTTACTACATTGCTCGTTATATTGAAATTCAAATCTTTGAAATAAAGCTTATGTGTGTCCGTACCATTTGTAGTCAGCGGTGTTCTCCGAGTCATGGTGTGTATTTTTAATGTGCCTGATTGAGCAACATCTATTTCAGACTCTTCAGATCAGCAAATTCTGTAATGATTTACTAACATTACCGTTTCCATCTGAGTAAAATGCTGTGTATGTTGAATTAATTATTAATTTAACGAACAAATCATTACCTGCTTCAAAATGAATTACTGTTAAATATTGTTGAAACATGCAGTTAGTCTACTGTACGAATATAAACAACAAAATGACATAAACCGTGAATAACTGTACTAAGATCATATGATGTTTGTTTATCTGATGTACGCGACTGTAATGTAGGCTATGAACGTACATTTTTAATAAGCAGAGGGAATTCCCAACATTAACCGTTTACATGCTTAGGACGTTTGCATTGTGAAAATGTACAGTGAGACTTTAGGTATAAAAACACTGACTTGTTATGTGATGTTTTCTCAATAAAATCTTATAATTTCCTATTTACTCAATAGAATGTATGCGAGTACTAGGGAATACTAATATGGCGGCGCGGTGGCTTCACTTTTATGACGTCATGAGCAATCCAGTTCTCTATTATAGATCAGTGCTGGCACCGCATTTAATAACTGATGTGAATCTAAAACTGTCGAGTCGTTAATGTATGAAATATAACCCGACATCTATCTATTCACACGGATATCACAGTGAGAGTGACTTAAATAAAATAAATTAAACGTCACTACCAGTGGTGGACAGTAACTTAAGTACATTTTTCAAGTATCTGTACTTTACTGGTTTTATTTTGAGTAACTTTTACTTTTAGTTCACTACATTTCATAAAACATACCGTTACTCCTCATAAAGCGCGTGCTCCGAGACGCAGAAGCGGTGTCTGAATTATGAACAAAATGATTCTTTTCAATGAACCTGTTAAATCGGTTCGCAAATCCCACCAAACGATTCATTCACGAATTGGACTGATCCGATCGCAGCTGTTCTCGAGTCGATAACTCACTGATTCAAATGAGCCGTTTAGAGCGAGTCTCAACTGAATTCACTCGTGAGAACCGGGAGATCTTGTGAGCGCGGGCGCGCGACCGATACTGCGAAAAGTAAGTAACTAAAGTCGAATTTTAGGATTATTGAAACTGGAAATCATGTTTAGGTCAAAAATGTCAGTTGTTTGTGAACTAAATGTGATTTAAACGGTTATCTATTTAAGCCTACTGAAAGCTTGAATGCAGGTCATCAACACCAGTGTGTTTTAGGTCAAAAAACGAAACATTATAATGACAGATTAAATAAAATAACTCATGCACGTATATATTCCCTGCTTCTGTAACGTTAGCAGTTTTATTAAAATGCCCTTGTCTGGTTTTATGTTGTTTATCAACGGTATACATTTTTATATTTTGCTACATGGAAGGTTATTGAACTTGTAATTACAAACTCAAAAATATAAAACACTATAATGGTTTCAATCAAATCTTTTTTAATTAGTTTTTCTCCAAACAGTAAAACAGTTTCAAACCTGTAATATGAGGTAGGCCTAAAGTGTTATATTATGTAAAATTAAATAAAATACTGTATAGTACATAGGAGATAAAGCAGATTACACAGAAAAATAAGTTAATTAATACAAACTTAAATATGTTACACTGTATATGATGCATTGTAAGCTTTACAAAGTAAACTTTTAAAGCCTCAACCATCAACCTGTTGACCATTTCTGGCTTCAGTCCTGTCCTGCTAAATGTGATGACATTGCCCCAAGTGCTGGATGTCCTCTCAGAGAGCAAACTTGTGGCAGGGATGCATAAGTACTTTACCAGACAACTCACACATGGGAAATTAGATCCATGAAATCGCCACCACTCCAAACGATCAGTCTCACTGTCTGGTGCCATTACCAGAATGCAGCTGTTCAGCTTTTGCTCAATGATCTGCTTCTGTGAACGTGAGGAAGATGCACTGCTGGTCTTCTTGAAGGAGCTACCAAGGCTCTTCTTGAGTTTCTTGGCTGATGGTAGTGGAGTAGTGACTGCTTCTCTCTCTCTTTCAGGTTGATCCTCTGCAAGAGATGATTCTACCAGCGCAGCTCTTACCTTAATGTACTCCAGCTTCTCAGTGGACATGTACATGGTCTTGAATATTCGGTCCAGAAAGGCAGTCATGGTGAGTAGCTCATCTCTTTCTGGATCAGTATACTTGTCATTAAAGTAGTTGAGAACCTTAGTCTTGATCTCCCAGGTGGAAAAAAATATACTTAAATGCAATGAAAATACACTTAAATACCCGCAAATACATTTTAGGTACATTGTTATTTTTTGTGTTAAATAAAAGTGTGATGGTTATAAACTATAAATATACTAATTAAAAGTATGTTTATACTTCAGTAGGACTTTAGTACACTTGAAAAAAAGTATACTAAATACCAGTTACACTTAAATACATTTTTAGTGTACTAAAATAAAGTATACTACAGAAAAAAAAAAAACATACAAAAGACTTTTTATAAGTCTTTAAACATTAGTTGATTTTCAGTTATGATCCTAGAGTTTGGATATTAGGGGATACTGAGTCATTAGATTTGTCTCATCATAAAAAATATTTCATACTTACAGCTGGGAAAAAAATTTATATTAGTGGGTCATTGACGTATAAGGATTTTCAACAAGCAAATTTTAAAATGCAAAAACTAATAATATATTTTGTAGTTGTTCAAACAACAAGAATGTTAAGAATGTTAAATTCATATTACAATTTTAAATTAAGTGATTTTATTGTTTTTTTCAGCTCGATGAACTGGCCGCAGCCTTAAAAAATGTCATGTGGTGCGACCATGATTTATATTAAAATTAATTAATTCCCTTAAAGGAGAAGTCCTGTGATTTTGACCTAAAGTGTATTGAATCATGACACCGAGTGTGAACGTACCTTGCATATCTCATCTCGGTTTTTGTCCAGCAGTCCGAAATCTGGGGTCAGTTAGCCGATGCTCACAACAGGTTGTCAATGAGAGTCAATGGGGCATCGAAGTAGCCATGTAAATAAATCACTGTTTTACGCCATTTACGAGGCACAAAGTAGCTCCACACTTCATTGGTAGACTTTTAAGGGCCCTGACATTTAAAACGAGACATTGAGCGCGTTTACATGGACCCTCTTAATGCGATTATGATGAGATTTTGGCAATATTGCGATTAAACTTTTCCTCATGTAAACGCAGTACTTCGATTATAATAATGCGATTAAGCTCATAATCGCAGCAAGCATAATCGGATTAATATAGGTGGCGCACGACGATTTTAATCGAAATATACAGGCATGTAAACACCTTAATCGCAGTATTGCTGCTTTGACCAGAGTGCGCATGTGCTCGTGACTTTACACGAAGACATGCCACGCACCTGCAGACAGGGACAGCGCTACACAGGGGCTAGGGGGGCTATAGCCCTGTTAGAATTTTGAATAGCCCCGGTTTAGCCCCCCAAGCAGCTGAGATAGAAGAGTGCTGTCCCGTGCTGTTTGCACATAGGTCATCTGTCACAATAATCTGCAACATGCGTCATGTGAGCGCAGTTTAGGCTACATTTAATTCATTAAAACATCACTAAGATTGATATGATGTGGTGTTAATTCGTTTAATGTTTAATTTAAATGTAAAGTATGCACAGTTCTGATTACGCATTTATATGAATTGTGTTAACGTTGAGCGCGCAATCCAGACTCAGGGAGCGCATGGTGCTGTCCAGTTTTGGAGTCTTTCCTTTCCTTTCCTTTCCTTTCCTTTGTCTTTTTCCTTATGCGAAGGTTTTTTCGTTTTCTTGTGTAGAGCCCTAAATGGCTGACATCTTATTAGAATTCTTGGTAAGAGTCTGGACTGACTCTGACCTGAGTCCGTCCTTTTTTTCCACTTCTCCCAAAACAGCTTATGCTACTTTTCAGCTATTGAAATAGTTCAGTTTTATATATAGGCCTAATAGCAATGTTATTATTTTTCGTTTAGGTTTTTTACGAATAGTTAATTTAGAAAAACATTTGGAGAATTTTTTTTCCCCCGTTAAATATTATTTTATTTTATTTTTTCAAAGACCAAGCGACCAGCGGCAGAACATGAGTTGTTATGCTTAATCAATTTAGCCTTCTTAAATCATGGCTACTTGCCTAAAATATAATCAATAAATATTAAACAGTTCAAGCATATTTAAATGTTAGTTTAAACATTAAACCTATAGATGTGCGCTGTTAGACCGCGCGCTTTACAGGACATGTTGTATTGCAAACATCTTAAAATACGCCGACTTTTTTGCTCGTAAAGGTAAGAATAATACATTATTCGTAACTGTAAAGGGTCTACGTTTATTTGTGTGCACTCACAAACAATATCAACTTGATGTTGTGCTTTTACTATAAAGAAAACGAAGAGGATGGGCTCTCTTGGTCAGGAACAGGATCGAGCTTCACATGAACCGACACTCAGCGAATAGCCTACGTGCATTAGAGACAAGATAAATATAATGCTTTGAATAACTACTTTAAAACGAGATCATTTGAATCGAAAACAAAAACTCTTTTATTATGCAATCCGTAACGGATGCATTTCTAAAGGCGCGGAAATGTACGGAATCAGGATCATCAACTTAATCTTTGCGACACTGACTCAGCAGTTTATTAATAATTCAATCTCCTTATTTCATCTCTACACATTAATGGTAATTACTTTTACCGGTGCTTTGTGGCAATGTTTAGCCTTTTATGTGCGCTTGATATCGCATTTGCGGAACTCTTGAAAATGCTCTGAAGGCGCGCTCGTTGCTGCCCGTCGGACTCGGGCTGAAATGCAGGGCTCTGGTCACTTGTATTAAGTTTGTCTCTATTTTGATGAATAAGCCTATTATTTTGTGTCAGATTTAAATCTAATTTTAAAGGCAGTTTTAAAATATAATTTAATATAATTTTTAAATATAATTTTAAATATAATTTAAAACTGTACTTTTGTTAAATGTGGTGTGTAAAACACAATTTCTTCATTAAGTAACTTTGACGTCATGAATACTGATTATTACTTAGCACCCCCACATATTGGTCTAGCCCCCCGTTAGAGAAAATATTCTGGCGCCTGCCTGCAGATTAGAAACGATGGAGGCAAAGAAGGCAACACACTTTTGGCGGAGTTTATGTTGCGGACATTGCCCGACATGAACATGATGCAATTCACTGATGGACAATAGGAATAATAAGAATAATGGAAATTCCATGTAAACCGGAGTGAAGAGCTTTGCTCTTGACATGTAAACATCATAATGCGATTAAGTCTTTACTCTGACTATTGGAAATAATCGCGTTATTCGTGCGCATGTAATTGTAGTCATTGAGAACTCAGAAAAAGCACCGGTAGTTTATTTCCGTTCCTTAAGTTCCTTCCTGCTCGACACTCGACTTATCGTGACTAAATTAAAAGTTGGCGGCGACCACTTATATTCAAAGGACCTGGCGATCACGATTTCTGGGGCCTCATTTATTAAACTTTCTTACGCACTGATTTGATCTTAGAGTGTTCATACGATCAAATCCACGTCAAAGTACAGATTTATAAAAACCGTCTTTGACGTGGAAAAGTACTTATCTCCACGTCAGATTCCAGCTTGGCGTACGACCGTTTCCTTGTGGTAATGCCTGGTATTGCAGATAGATCAGCCTCACTATAATTTGATTTCTTGCGCTCCTTTTTACTTGCCATTGTCACAGAGTTTTTGCTTTAGGAATGAGCTCATTTTATATGTTAATTAATTAAGCAGGGGCGTTTCGATGGCGGAACATTCAGCTGCACACAATTCCACGATCATTTGTGATTTATAACCGAATGACTGGCGTACGCATGGATTTCGTGGTACGTTCGTTTTCTCTGAATCGCTCTTACGATCAAATCAGAAAAGTTCTTAGATAAAATCAAGGATGGTTTCTACGCAAGTCTTTATAAATGAGGCCCTTGATTTTATATAAATGCTTTAATGTGAGTTTTTTTATATTTAGGTTTAATTGTTTCATGTATGTGTTTTCTGAAGCAAAACCAAAGAAATGCAGCAGAATTGTGGTGTGTAACACAATCGTTCTGCGCTGGAAAAACTGTTCACAGGTGCCGGAAGTTAATCGACTCTGTGCAACACAGAAGTGAAGCAGGTCTGGTCATGCATCTAAATATAAGTTCAGTGAATCACAAGAAAGCTAAATCTACAAGATTTGTTCAGTTTATTCAGTAAATGTTTGACTTTGTAAAGTAAAATGCAGACACTGCTATTTTTTGAACAGCGTAATATATTTATTTTTCTTCATTTTCAGTAAAATAATAACAAATTAGATACATTTTTCTTCATGGTTTGATTTATAATAGAATTTGCATGTTTTTTTTTTCTAAACTGTCTGCTCCACCATGGCCTCCTGAACTGTCTGCTCCGATATGGCTTCCTGAGCTCCATGATATGCATGACTTTCTGAGCTTCCTGATCAACAATGGCCCCTCCCCGGTTGATTGTTGAGACGCGAGACACGCCTTCCGGGAGTTATGTCACATTTATGGACTGAGTTTAATTATCCTGTGTATTTAAGTTCCTGCTTGTCCCTTCCTTTTCGACGGGTCTAAAATGTCTTTACATTGTGTTCGATGTATGTTCCCCTGCTTGCCTGTCTGGATCACCCTTTGTTAAAAAAACTTTCGTTTAATTCCCATCTCATTGCATATACACAGTCATGAAGGTAAAAATGATATAAGGCTATAAGTTAAACAAAAAGAAGTGGACCACATGATGAGAACTGATAGGTTCTTAAAGTAATGTGTGTGACTTTGAAAGAGCAAAGAGTGAAGAGTTTTACCCACTTTGTGAGCAGTGTATGGTTAAAAAGTATATATATATATATATATATATATATATATATATATATATATATATAATACATTCTTTCATGTATAATTAACAAGGAAATGATTGAAGGCCAACTGCTGAATATTGTTTATTGTAGCAAATGAATTAGAAAGGAAACATATATCTACTGTTACATACAGGCTACTGGAGGCACAACTAAGAGTGAACTGTGGAGATAAAAAGAAAAAAAAAAAAAAAAAAACTTGTATAATATTTCCATGCCTCTCCTGATAAAGTCCATAAATGTAAACAGATATTACAACATTAAATTGAGATCAACTAAACAAAAAGCTAAAATACACTTAAAATCAATGCGAACAAGTCATTTTGTGAGTTGATGTCAATTCATTTATAATCTTCCAGTTGCTTTGCTTTTCCCAGCAAGGTGAAAGTTTGACTAATATTTTGATTCAGAGAATTGAGTAATTGTCTCTACATGGTCAAAATTTGAGGGAATCCACTGTAATCACTCAATATTTGAAACTACAGTAAAGCCGATGGTCAGGTATGGCCTCAGAACTACAAAAACCTAAAAAAAAAAAAAAAAAGCCTCATGGAATAGCATAAAACTGAAGGATGCATGAAGGTGATCAGATGTAGCCCACATTCAGCACCAGTGTGAACAGCCTTGATTTCACACAGCTTTTTTCTCGTTACACTCTCGTTCTTTCAAAATAAAAATGATAGGTGATTGTAGAAATCACTCTTTCTAAACCTCTTCTTGCATTGAAGAAAACGGCAGTTTCTTCCTAGAATGAGTTTGCAAATGACGTTTCATGTTGCTTTGACATGTGAAACTCTTCTCACACTGAAGACACTTGTACGGTTTCTCTCCAGTGTGAACTGTCATGTGAGTCTTAAGGTTTACTTTATGCTTGAAACTCTTTCCACATTGAGAGCAGGTGAAAGGTTTCTCTCCAGTGTGAATGCTCATGTGAATCTTAAGACTTGCTTTATATGTGAAACTCTTTCCACACTGAGAGCAGGTAAAAGGTTTCTCTCCAGTGTGAATTTTCATGTGGGCATCAAGTGTACCTTTCAGTGTAAAACTCTTTCCGCACTGAGGACATATGAATGGCTTATTTTCGGTGTGAATTTTCATGTGAGTCTTAAGTACTCCTTTTTGTGAGAAACTCTTCCCACACAGTTTGCAGGAGTAAGGTTTCTCTCCGGTGTGAATTCTCATGTGGATATTAAGGTATTGTTTCCGTGTAAAACTATTCCCACACAGTTTGCAGATGAAAGGCCTCTCTCCAGTGTGAGTTCTCATGTGGACAGTAAGGTTATGTTTATGCGTAAAGCTCTTTCCACACTGAGGGCATATTAACGGATTCTTTTCATTGTGAATTTTCTTAAGATGTGACTTAAGATCTTCATTTCGTGATAAACTCTTTCCAAACTGTTGGCAGCTGTAAGTTCTCTCTCCAGTGTGAATTCTCATGTTAGAAATAAGGTTTGTAGATTGTGTTTTTTTATTTATTTCTGGTGAGGAAGTATTTTTATTCTGTGAGCAACTAATTGATTTTTCTTCAGTTTTGAAATCATGTTTCTCATTTTGATCCTTCTCTTCTGTTTCATTGAGTTCTTGACTCTCCTCTTTCAGTGCCATCAGGTCTGAGGTGAAATAAGAAAAATGTAAGTAAACAGCAGTTTAATGCCACAAAGCAACATACATCAAAACATTCAGACTAGTGCTGGCAATCAATTAAAACCTATTTGGCAATAAACAATTTCACATTAAATCTCCAAATTAAAAAATGTAAATGGAATGTAAAACAACATAAAGATTGTAGATTTAAAATATGGGGCTTATTGGCATCTTCCCACCAAATGGCCAATTGTTAATGAAGACCAGTCTCATCGATACAAATACTGCTACTGATCTGTCTCTATTAAATGCATTTCCTTCCAATTTTACCCTTTAATTATAGCTATAATTAAAAACAATTATTTGTAACATATTTATTGTTGTGCTTTTATCATAACTGCCATATAATTATTAAAAACCTTTAAAAAAAACACACAATCTGTCATATTTATCTTCACGCTAGAGAATTTAAAAGCAGGTTTTAAGTAAATCTTCTAATTAAACCCACAGAAGTTACGATGATTGTTTTTCGGTTTCTATTTTATTGTTTGGCTAAAGAGTTGGAGAGTAACAAAGTACATGTAACATCATTTCATATTTAAAATACAAAATGAATAACTATTATGGAACATGTTACCTGTTTCTGATGCAGAACAGTTATATCATACATTCATCTAGACTGGACTATTGTAATGCATTACTAGGTGGCTGTCCTGCATCTTCAATTAACAAGCTGGTGTTTCTGAAACATGACTATTTATTGCTTGTTGTAATGAACATTCAGTGCTATTTACATTTTATATCACACTTTTGATGATAGCAGAAAAAAAATCACTTAAAAAAAATGTCAAGTCAAAAACTGAAGTGTCATTGTTTGCTTCAAGCAAAATAAAGTGTTTTATCAGATACCGCTTTCATTGTTTTCTAATCAAAAGTAGATACTGTGTTTAATGTTACACATTTTTTTTCCTGTACAGCTGGACATTTTAATAAGGATCAAATGAGTCAGTCCAGCTTTGAGAATAAAAACCAACCTGTTTGTTCCTCAGTATCTTCTTGTTTGACTCTGAATGTTTCTTCAATCTTCATGTCTTCACTCTCCTCTTTAATAAACGCCATCTTTATAACAGTGTGTCACGTGGATCTCTGTCGATTCTCCAGGAGTTTTTCTGTGTTTGAACACTTTGTCCTGTTTAAGATGAGAATAATTATTAGAGAGAAAAATCAATGCAAACTTAATCTCTATCTGCTTGTCAGTCAGCTCCTAGTTCACTAGTCAGTGCACTAGTAAGACATTCAGAGAGTTAATAGACATTTATAAAATATATACAAATTACACCAAAGGTTCAAATTTTGATTACAATGTTAAGCTATCTTGATTTATATTTGGTATTTAATTTTTTGTTCATATCTAATATATTGCACTACTATGAAATCATTCTTGGTTGTGATTCACTCGTTTGTGTTTGTTGTTGTCGTTTGTAGTTCGCGTGCCGCTGAATCGAATCACTGAATCATTTCACAAATGATTTGATTCAAATGATTCGGATTCTCAGTTTCTCTCATCACTTCTTATCATCACACGATTGATTCATGATATAGAGATCGAACTGAGACGCACTTCTCTGTTACTAAAGGCTAACGCTAAGTATCTAAATAACTAAATAAAGCATTGCAACGTTACATTTAACAATATTGCATTTATTTTACATAGCTTGAAAAAAAGCTTTAATTGATGTAACAGTTTGCATTATATAAAAACACAAAACTACAAACCTTTTGCAGATGAATCACAACAGATGAGGAGCACTGCGCGTCTGAAACACGTCACATCACCAGTGCAAAATAAAAGTCCCATTGGTGCACTGCTCTCTAGAATCACAAACACATCATAGAAATGTTGTATATAGAATCGAGTGTCGAACCCATATGATGATGCTTTTCCAAAGCTATTAACAAAGTAAATCTAGGAATACTTTGGTCTATTTATTGATTTTTTTTTTTCATTTAATGTACATTTAAAACACTATACTTTCTGTTTTTAAACATTTCCATTAAATTCACATAAAACTAATGCTGCTGTAACTGTTACAAAGAGGGCGTGATGACAAATTTGATCTATCACTCTTTGACGATTGTAATCAATCTCTTGCTTTTTTGTTTGTTTTTGTATTCATTTCTCTTTTGGAAAGTCATTGAAACACTGTCAGGGATTTTATCTTTATTTTGCTATTGAGGCAAATGAGGACACAAAAACATATTTGTGGCAGTTTCCATTTACCACTAAAGAAGTTTACAAAACTATGACTATTTAATTTTCTGAGAACCCCATAAATGTAAAAAAGGATCTATATACAAAGTCACATTATAAAAAAAGTTCATGTAAATTTCTGCATGAATTTTGGATAAAGAAAGACAGACAAGAGAGACGCATGTGTAAAAAGCCATGTGGTATTCATCATATTATTTTTTCATATAAAAACAGCTGAAATTTTATCATGTTTATTAGCAACAGCACGTGAGTGTGATAATGTGATCCATCTTTGATCTCGCTTGAGATGCGCCTCGACTAATATAGGTGAGAGTAGGCGGCTGAAATGAGGAAAGGAGTGAAATAAACACAGTCAAGACGGACAGTTCTGAGCTCTGGTTCATATTAGATCACCTGTAATAAATCAGATGGATTATCTGGATTATTCTGTAAACAGCTCCGTTCTTGTGATGGTCTGGTTATACCAGTGTTTCCCTACTCCAGTCCTCAGCCCACCGCATATTTTGTATCTGGAGTTGAGAAACGTTGGGTTTAACAGTAAGTTACTTGGATGTAATCTTCAGGTGTTTTGTAGAGAGAGTGTGTGGACACTGTTTCTGGGAGATTGAGTGGAGTGGGATGTTTGTTGTGGAGATATCAGTCTCATATAAGAGCATCAGCAGGAAAGGAGAGGGTGATGAATGTGTGTTTGGACGTAATGATCAATCCTGGAGTTTGTTCTGCTCTCCCTCTAGATGCTCATTTGTTCATAATAACAGACGGACTGAACTGTCTGTAGTGTCCAGCCATAGAATAGGAGTGTATGTGGATGAGAGTGAACTTCTCCAGCGTCTCTGACACAATGAGCCTCATCCACACAGAACACACCACATTCACTCAGATGCTCTATCCTGGGTTTATGCATTTATTGGATCTTCAGTGAAACTGTGTTGAAGAATCAGAACAGATTCTAGATATTGCTGTGTATTTCTCTGTATGTCTGCACTGCAGTAGTGTATTTGCACTGTCTGTACTCTCTTCTGCACTGGAAACTGTCGCTAAAACAAATCCCTTACTTTGCAATGAAGCTCTTTCTGATCTTTGAAAAAAAAAAGATTCTACCCATAATAGTTTGAGCTGCATAATAAATGAGTGTTAATGATTTGTTATGGTCTTATTTTTAGTTTTGTATGTTGAAGATCTTTTTTCTTTTCTAAGCTGAGACTTACTATTACTATTTAAGATAATATGTGAAATATGTTTTTGTCAAAATTCATTGATTGGATATGAAAGTGTAGGGTTTGCTAGAGGTGAGGAGGTTACAAAGAAATCTCAGTCATTTTCTACCGTTTCCATTTATTATTAGTTGCTAATTTCTGAATGATCAGCAGAAGATTGCCTTACACTGGCATTTTGAATGAATGCTGACATCCCTGTTTTTCAGATTGTCTCTGTTTCTGTGGTTTTCTGGTTGGGTTTTTGTAGTTAGAAAAGCACTCTTTTAATTGTAAGTATCAGTTTGATCAGTCCCAGACTGTTTTTTTTTAACTGGTCCTGCTTCCTGATCAGATTCATCTAACATGCATCTTCTTGATCTTCAGTTCATTTGGATTCTTCTCATCTTTTATCAACAGTTCCTTTACTGATGTGTCAAGCTGTAAAGTCTTGTTGAATAATTAATAGACGTATAGAAATATCCACAATAAAGGTCAAATCTTTTAATCATCCTGACTGGCTGCATCACAGCCTGCTTTGGAAACAGCACCGCTGTCAACCGCAAAGCTCTGCAAAGGCTATGCAAACTACACATTGTCTGGAGCTCGCCCCCAAGAATTTCACTCACCTAGGCAAAGGTGCTGTGGTGATTTGACAATAAAAGTGATTTGATTTGATAAAGAACACAGAAATTCACAGTCTGCTGTATACGTGAGACCAAGGGTGTGATTCTTTATATGTTTATAAACTTTAGACACTTTATACATATTTTCAGCTGTAACACTTGACTATAAGCAGTGAACCAAATGTGTCTTTGTCACACTGGAGTGTTTCTTGAATAATCCTTTATATTTGCAAAACAATAAGTGCATTTCTCTGAACTAATGCTACTCATTACTGCATGCTGGAGATTGTGTACAATTCAGAAACAACAGAAGAAATGGTCAGTGGTCATTTATATAGGATTTGAATTGTGACACTTATTCAGCACGAAATATTGGGTTTCACAAAGAAAAGCTTTTTGGAAAATGAACTGCAACATGTTTTAAAACAGTTTTAAGATACTGAATGCTATCTATTTAAATATGTATATATATATATATATATATATATATATATATATATATATATATATATATACACACACACACACACACACACATACACACACACACACACACACACATATATATATATATATATATATATATATATATATATATGTATTAGAGGTCGACCGATGTATCGGTTTTGCCGATTAATCGGCACCGATAGTTGATTGGCCGAACTATCGGTTATCGGCAAAAATCCTTGCCGATAGTTTTTCCGGGTTGCGTTCTTTGCTGAAGCAGCTCACGCTCTGCTGTCATGGAGTATGAGAGATTAAGCCCTAGACCAATGTTTAATGCCAGGATTGTTACCATATATTTGTATTGATTTATATCCAGCTGTTCATATTCTTAGCCAGCAAAGTTGCAGGTGTAAAGACATGAGAAAGCAAACTGTGTTCATTCAGCCGACAAAATCAGTCACAGCGCGCCATAGTTTTACATTACACATCTTTCCTACATCGTTCATAAAGACTTGACCCTGGGCTGGAAAATTGAGTATTGTGCATTTAAGCAAACTATTTGTATTTCTGTAGCTCTAATTAAGTCTGTATGCTTAATACAGAGCTATAATTTATGTTTTAGCCTTTTCTTCAGGCCGTTGAAGCATGGTGAGTTTGCATCTTGTTACGCACTTTATTTCACAATGCCATTTTCCTGTTCCTATTTGATTTTAATAACTGATCAACAAAAATATCTATTAAAAATGAAGATAAAAATAATACAAAACGAAATTCGTTAAAGAAGGGATTTTCCACAAATAAAAACGTACGAAGTTGTCAAAAATTGTGTCTGACCCTCTCCAATTCTCCTGGCGTATTGCCGTCCAATTCATACCACGTCCTTTATGACATTTACAAATTACACAAACTTCTTTCGTAATTAACATATTAAACTGAAACAAAACAAAACAAAAACAAATAATATTTTAACAAATGTAAAACAGAAAAGAAATTGTTTCTGAATATAGCTGCAATATAGATCGCACTTTCTCTTTCCGTTTCATGCTTAAACTAACCTTTGCCGCTTTTTTGATCATTCTCGAAGTAAACATTTGCCCGTTTGGTGATTAAATAAACTGTTTTAGATTTATGCTTGAACTAAACAACGCGTCCTGTGTGTGTGATACCTGCAAGTTGTCCGCGCAACACAGCGCTGCACTTTTGTTCGGTTTCATTAAAGGGTGGGTGAAAAATAGATTCTCCGACGCACCTCAATCCTCTCTTCAATGAGTGTGTGTTTTTCCCGCATATGGCACGCGTGCGCGCCAGAAACGCGGCTGGCTTCATTGCACAGAATTTCCACAGTGAGCTAAGTGTGTATTGTTTGACAGTGTGAGCTATCAATCGCAGTTTTTGACTTTACATGTGCCTTCATTTCTGCCGTTTATAATGCAGTACTTAGATGCACTGACAGACTTTCAATTGCTCTTTGTGTTTGTCCGTCCTAAAAAGCTTGATTGCAGATGCAGTTAAATGCACTTGGATTTTCAAATACTTTTATACGAAACTGATGTACACACAGTCAGTTATGTTTTCAGAGCAGGACAAAACATCTGATACATCGAAATAGATCTGCATTCGTTTGAATGCAGCCTGTTAAAGCCGCCTCTGTCTGTTCTCATCAGTAATAATCAAACGAAAAAGAAAAAAACTATTTCTGTAAACTTGCCGACACTTAAAGAACACTAATTTTAAATAAGTAATTATTTTAAAAAGCAGCCTGCTTATATAATAAAAAAATGTTAAAATGTAAAGATTCCCACCCCTTTACAATGAGCCCATTTGTAACATCAACTAAGATTGATGAAAGCTGTAGAATAGAAGTGTTGTTCCTTGTTAGAGTGTTAATTTCAACATTTACTGATATATTGTTAAATTTCGAAGTTCATTTTGTTAACATTAATGAACTATGAAATAACTTTAATGATCAATTTATAATTAATATTAATATTTTTATTCATTTACAAAGTATGGTTTAGTATTCATATTTTTAAATAGTAGAGCACTATTTTAGTTGGCCTTCAATATCCATTTTCAAAATCTATCGGTTAATTAATCGGTATCGGCCAGTGTGGTCCAACCTAGCTATCGGTATCGGTAAAAACAATTTCGGTCGACCTCTAATATGTATATATATTAGTGCTGTCAAACGATTAAATCCAAAATAAAAGTTGTTGTTTACATAAAATATGTGTGTGTACTGTCTATATTTAATATGTATATATAAATACACACATATGCATGGATGTTTAAAATAAAAATTTTATGTTTATATATTAAAAATATTTATATATAATATTAATTATATGAAAAAAACTGTTTCACAATAAATATAGAAAATATTCTCAATATATATACTGTATGTGTGTGTATTTATATATACATAATAAATATACACAGTACACACACATATATTATGTAAAAAACAACTTTTATTTTGGATGCGATCAATCGCGATTAATCGTTTGACAGCACTATAATGATTATGATATTATAAATGACTATGTAATTTTCTCAGCTGTTTCAAGATACTCAATGCACTCCATTATATATGACAGTTTCTCGGCAAGCAATACGGTGTTTTGCTAAGCATTTTATTTTATTTTTTTAAGGTTTTGCAGCTAGCTGGGGCTGATGATGTAAGTTTATCAGTCATTACATTTTAAGATAAGAAAAGCTTTCTAACATGATCAGATGTTGAGCGGAGTAGATAAATGGAACAATCAATAGATGGATGGATAGATTGACAGATTGATTTGACGCTATGGGGAAATTTGGTTTGCTGAATGTTTTCCAGATTTTGGATATTAACAGTTTTCGAGTGTACTCTGTTCTACAATTTAAGATTATCTCAAATTTACCATGTATATTTTATGAGCTATTTTTAACATATTTCTGTTTTTCTTTTTGCATTTTAATATATGGTTGACATTAAAGCTTTCTGCACCTTAACATGACAACTGTGACTTTAAGACAGAATCTTCACTCTCTCATGATTTCTTACTATTTTCAGCACATCATTCAGCTTGCATTAATGTATGAATTCTGAATTCCTCATTATGATTTTGAACCGGACTTTTATTTTGGTTTCTTGGTGACGTCATAAGGCTGCGCGCGCTCCCGCATCTGTTGTGATTCGGCTGAAGAAAGGTTTGTGTTTTTAAGCATTCACAGTGTTTACAGTGATACAAAATGTTCAGGCAGTTTTGTAGTTTTTTTAAAAGCGATATAGTGGCATATTTGTTATCGAATTTAACATTGTAATAATTTAGGTAGCATTTTGTGAATGTTATTAACGTTATGTCTAAATAAAGTACATCCGCACATGAGTAAAAGGGGCGTCTCATTTCGCTCCCTATATTATGCATCAGTTTATCGTTAACGATAAACTGACGAATGATATACGGAGCGAAACAAACTCATAACTTATGAGAGAAACGGAGCTTTTCGAGTTCACTCCGAGTTCATGGAATCATTTGCGTCATAAAATGATTCAGTGATTCGAATCATTCAAATCAGCGCGCGCTCACCGACTCCTGCTGCTCGAAACAATGACAATCACACCAACTGCAAATGTTTTCATCAAAGTGAAACATGTTAAATATAAATGAAGTATCAAATCTAAATCATGAATTCCTAAATAAGAAATTAGTTTGTGTGCTTGAATGTAGTTCCCCCCACCCAGGCATTTTAATTCTATTCACTGACTCTTATTCCAGTGGAAGCTGATTGAAATAATCAAATCAATCAAAAATATTTAATGTGTATTTATTTTTCTTTCTGTTAATTATTCTGTTGTTAAACAGGACAAAGCATCCACACACACAGAGAACTCCTGAAATCCGTGACACACTATTATAAAGATGGCGTTTATTAAAGAAGAGAGTGAAGACATGAAGATTGAAGAAACATTCAGAGTCAAACATGAAGATACTGAGGAACAAACAGGTTAGTTTTCATTCTCAAAGCTGAACTCACTCATTTGTCTTCATTAAAATGTCCAGCTCTACAGAAACGACAACGTTTCCCATTATCGATTAATCGGGTCTGCCCACAGTAACGTACAACTTCAGAGGATCACGTCAAATTACAGCACTGAATGACGCATTTCTATAGACATAATGCATCTAAAAATAGTGGAGGAAACAGACTGAGATTCTGCAGGAGAGTAACATGATCCAAGCTGCCCAAAACATGATAACTCCTCATTTTAACCCAGCCAACATGCATATGTGGGGCCCACATGGTTTATGCTTGGGCTATATGGGTACCAAGTGGGCATGGTCCCAAAATGGGCATCTTATCTGGGGCCCACTTGAGGTAGCTAAGTAGGTCCCACATGGGTCAAAAGAGGTGGGCTCCCCATGTGGGTCCCAGCTGGGTCACTAATGAGAAATGAGCATATGGGCTCAAAATGGTCTATACAAGTGGGGCCCATATGGGTTTAACATATGGGTTTGGCATGGGCAAACTCAATCAATCCGATACAGGCTGCCTACATGGGGCCAAGGTAGTACCCATATAGTTACCGTCTATATGGTTTAAGAATGGGGAAACACATAGGGGGCCCGCTTTGATGAACCATATGGGTTTGGCATGGGCAAACTCAATCAATCCCATACAGGCTGCCTACATGGGGCCAATGTAGTACCCAGATAGTTACCATCTATATGGGTTCAAAATGGGGAAACACATATGGGGCCCACTTTGATAAACCATATTGGTTTGGCATGGGTAAACTCAAACAATCCCATATAGGCTGCCTACATGGGGCCAAGGTAGTACCCAGATAGTTAACTTCTATATGGGTTCAGAATGGGGAAACACATATGGGCCCCGGTTTGATAAACCAAATGGGTTTGGCATGGGCAAACTCAATCAATCCCATACATGCTGCCTAGATGGGGCCAATGTAGTACCCAGATAGTTACCATCTATATGGGTTCAAAACGGGGAAACACATATGGGGAGCACTTTGATAACCCATATGGGTTTGGCATGGGCAAACTCAATCAATCCCATACAGGCTGCCTAGATGGGGCCAATGTAGTACCCAGATAGTTACCATCTATATGGGTTCAAAACGGGGAAACACATATGGGGCCCACTTTGATAACCCATATGGGTTTGGCATGGGCAAACTCAATCAATCCCATACAGGCTGCCTAGATGGGGCCAATGTAGTACCCAGATAGTTACCATCTATATGGGTTCAAAACGGGGAAACACATATGGGGCCCACTTTGATAACCCACATGGGTTTGGCATGGGCAAACTCAATCAATCCCATACAGGCTGCCTAGATGGGGCCAATGTAGTACCCACATAGTTACCATCTATATGGGTTCAAAACGGGGAAACACATATGGGGCCCACGTTGATAAACCATATGGGTTTGGCATGGGTAAACTCAATCAATCCCATATAGGCTGCCTACATGGGGCCAAGGTAGAACCCAGATAGTTAACGTCTATATGGGTTCAGAAAGGGGAAACAAATATGGGGCCCACTTTGATAAACCATATGGGTTTGGCATGGGCAAACTCAATCAATCCCATACAGTCTGCCTAGATGGGGCCAATGTAGTACCCACATAGTTACCATCTATGTGGGTTCAAAACGGGAAAACACATATGGGGCCCATGTTGATAAACCATATATGGGTTTGGCATGGGCAAACTCAATCAATCCCATACAGGCTGCCTACATGGGGCCAAGGTAGTACTCAGATAGTTAACGTCTATATGGGTTCAGAATGGGGAAACACATATGGGGCCCACTTTGATAAACCATATGGGTTTGGCATGGGCAAACTCAAACAATCCCATACAGTCTGCCTACATGGGGCCAATGTAGTACCCACATAGTTACCATCTATGTGGGTTCAAAACGGGAAAACACATATGGGGCCCATGTTGATAAACCATATGGGTTTGGCATGGGCAAACTCAATCAATCCCATACAGGCTGCCTACATGGGGCCAAGGTAGTACTCAGATAGTTAACGTCTATATGGGTTCAGAATGGGGAAACACATATGGGGTCCCCTTTGATAAACCATATGGGTTTGGCATGGGCAAACTCAAACAATCCCATACAGTCTGCCTAGATGGGGCCAATGTAGTACCCACATAGTTACCATCTATGTGGGTTCAAAACGGAAAAACACATATGGGGCCCATGTTGATAAACCATATGGGTTTGGCATGGGCAAACTCAATCAATCCCATACAGGCTGCCTACATGGGGCCAAGGTAGTACTCAGATAGTTAACGTCTATATGGGTTCAGAATGGGGAAACACATATGGGGCCCACTTTGATAAACCATATGGGTTTGGCATGGGCAAACTCAAACAATCCCATACAGTCTGCCTACATGGGGCCAATGTAGTACCCAGATAGTTAACGTCTATATGGGTTCAGAATGGGGAAACACATATGGGGCCCACTTTGATAAACCATATGGGTTTGGCATGGGCAAACTCAATCAATCCCATACAGGCTGCCTACATGGGGCCAAGGTAGTACTCAGATAGTTAACGTCTATATGGGTTCAGAAAGGGGAAACACATATGTGGCCCACGTTGATAAACCATATGGGTTTGGCATGGGCAAACTCAATCAATCCCATACAGTCTGCCTACATGGGGCCAATGTAGTACCCAGATAGTTACCATCTATATGGGTTCAAAACGGGGAAACACATATGGGGCCCACTTTGATAACCCACATGGGTTTGGCATGGGCAAACTCAATCAATCCCATACAGGCTGCCTAGATGGGGCCAATGTAGTACCCACATAGTTACCATCTATATGGGTTCAAAACGGGGAAACACATATGGGGCCCACGTTGATAAACCATATGGGTTTGGCATGGGTAAACTCAATCAATCCCATATAGGCTGCCTACATGGGGCCAAGGTAGTACCCAGATAGTTAACGTCTATATGGGTTCAGAATGGGGAAACACATATGGGGCCCGGTTTGATAAACCATATGGGTTTGGCATGGGCAAACTCAATCAATCCCATATAGGCTGCCTACATGGGGCCAAGGTAGTACCCAGATAGTTAACGTCTATATGGGTTCAGAAAGGGGAAACACATATGGGGCCCACTTTGATAAACCATATGGGTTTGGCATGGGCAAACTCAATCAATCCCATACAGTCTGCCTAGATGGGGCCAGTGTAGTACCCACATAGTTACCATCTATGTGGGTTCAAAACGGGGAAACACATATGGGGCCCACGTTGATAAACCATATGGGTTTGGCATGGGTAAACTCAATCAATCCCATACAGGCTGCCTACATGGGGCCAAGGTAGTACTCAGATAGTTAACGTCTATATGGGTTCAGAATGGGGAAACACATATGGGGCCCACTTTGATAAACCATATGGGTTTGGCATGGGCAAACTCAATCAATCCCATACAGGCTGCCTAGATGGGGCCAATGTAGTACCCACATAGTTACCATCTATATGGGTTCAAAACGGGGAAACACATATGGGGCCCACGTTGATAAACCATATGGGTTTGGCATGGGTAAACTCAATCAATCCCATATAGGCTGCCTACATGGGGCCAAGGTAGTACCCAGATAGTTAACGTCTATACGAGTTCAGAAAGGGGAAACACATATGGGGCCCACTTTGATAAACCATATGGGTCTGGCATGGGCAAACTCAATCAATCCCATACAGTCTGCCTAGATGGGGCCAATGTAGTACCCACATAGTTACATCTATGTGGGTTCAAAAAGGGAAAACACATATGGGGCCCATGTTGATAAACCATATGGGTTTGGCATGGGCAAACTCAATCAATCCCATACAGGCTGCCTACATGGGGCCAAGGTAGTACTCAGATAGTTAACGTCTATATGGGTTCAGAATGGGGAAACACATATGGGGCCCACTTTGACAAACCATATGGGTTTGGCATGGGCAAACTCAAACAATCCCATACAGTCTGCCTACATGGGGCCAATGTAGTACCCAGATAGTTAACGTCTATATGGGTTCAGAATGGGGAAACACATATGGGGCCCACTTTGATAAACCATATGGGTTTGGCATGGGCAAACTCAATCAATCCCATTCAGGCTGCCTACATGGGGCCAAGGTAGTACTCAGATAGTTAACGTCTATATGGGTTCAGAAAGGGGAAACACATATGTGGCCCACGTTGATAAACCATATGGGTTTGGCATGGGCAAACTCAATCAATCCCATACAGTCTGCCTACATGGGGCCAATGTAGTACCCAGATAGTTACCATCTATATGGGTTCAAAACGGGGAAACACATATGGGGCCCACTTTGATAACCCACATGGGTTTGGCATGGGCAAACTCAATCAATCCCATACAGGCTGCCTAGATGGGGCCAATGTAGTACCCACATAGTTACCATCTATATGGGTTCAAAACGGGGAAACACATATGGGGCCCACGTTGATAAACCATATGGGTTTGGCATGGGTAAACTCAATCAATCCCATATAGGCTGCCTACATGGGGCCAAGGTAGTACCCAGATAGTTAACGTCTATATGGGTTCAGAATGGGGAAACACATATGGGGCCCGGTTTG
The DNA here is from genome assembly GCF_049309525.1 of Garra rufa. Taxonomy (NCBI): domain Eukaryota; kingdom Metazoa; phylum Chordata; class Actinopteri; order Cypriniformes; family Cyprinidae; genus Garra; species Garra rufa. The sequence continues at coordinate 51,875,477 of NC_133364.1, forward strand.
ATAAACCATATGGGTTTGGCATGGGCAAACTCAATCAATCCCATATAGGCTGCCTACATGGGGCCAAGGTAGTACCCAGATAGTTAACGTCTATATGGGTTCAGAAAGGGGAAACACATATGGGGCCCACTTTGATAAACCATATGGGTTTGGCATGGGCAAACTCAATCAATCCCATACAGTCTGCCTAGATGGGGCCAGTGTAGTACCCACATAGTTACCATCTATGTGGGTTCAAAACGGGGAAACACATATGGGGCCCACGTTGATAAACCATATGGGTTTGGCATGGGTAAACTCAATCAATCCCATACAGGCTGCCTACATGGGGCCAAGGTAGTACTCAGATAGTTAACGTCTATATGGGTTCAGAATGGGGAAACACATATGGGGCCCACTTTGATAAACAATATGGGTTTTGCATGGGCAAACTCAATCAATCCCATACAGGCTGCCTAGATGGGGCCAATGTAGTACCCACATAGTTACCATCTATATGGGTTCAAAACGGGGAAACACATATGGGGCCCACGTTGATAAACCATATGGGTTTGGCATGGGTAAACTCAATCAATCCCATATAGGCTGCCTACATGGGGCCAAGGTAGTACCCAGATAGTTAACGTCTATACGAGTTCAGAAAGGGGAAACACATATGGGGCCCACTTTGATAAACCATATGGGTTTGGCATGGGCAAACTCAATCAATCCCATACAGTCTGCCTAGATGGGGCCAATGTAGTACCCACATAGTTACCATCTATGTGGGTTCAAAAAGGGAAAACACATATGGGGCCCATGTTGATAAACCATATGGGTTTGGCATGGGCAAACTCAATCAATCCCATACAGGCTGCCTACATGGGGCCAAGGTAGTACTCAGATAGTTAACGTCTATATGGGTTCAGAATGGGGAAACACATATGGGGCCCACTTTGATAAACCATATGGGTTTGGCATGGGCAAACTCAAACAATCCCATACAGTCTGCCTACATGGGGCCAATGTAGTACCCAGATAGTTAACGTCTATATGGGTTCAGAATGGGGAAACACATATGGGGCCCACTTTGATAAACCATATGGGTTTGGCATGGGCAAACTCAATCAATCCCATACAGTCTTCCTACATGGGGCCAATTAGTACCCAGATAGTTAACGTCTATATGGGTTCAGAATGGGGAAACACATATGGGGCCCGGTTTGATAAACCATATGGGTTTGGCATGGGCAAACTCAATCAATCCCATACAGTCTGCCTAGATGGGGCCAATGTAGTACCCACATAGTTACCATCTATGTGGGTTCAAAACGGGAAAACACATATGGGGCCCATGTTGATAAACCATATGGGTTTGGCATGGGTAAACTCAATCAATCCCATATAGGCTGCCTACATGGGGCCAAGGTAGTACCCAGATAGTTAACGTCTATATGGGTTCAGAATGGGGAAACACATATGGGGCCCGGTTTGATAAACCAAAAGGGTTTGGCATGGGCAAACTCAATCAGTCCCATACAGTCTGCCTACATGGAGCCAATGTAGTACCCAGATAGTTAACGTCTATATGGGTTCAGAATGGGGAAAACACATATGGGGCACGCTTTGATAAACCATATGGGTTTGGCATGGGCAAACTCAATCAGTCCCATACAGTCTGCCTACATGGGGCCAATGTAGTACCCAGATAGTTAACGTCTATATGGGTTCAGAATGGGGAAACACATATGGGGCCCGCTTTGATAAACAATATGGGTTTGGCATGGGCAAACTCAATCAGTCCCATACAGTCTGCCTACATGGGGCCAATGTAGTACCCAGATAGTTAACGTCTATATGGGTTCAGAATGGGGAAACACATATGGGGCCCGCTTTGATAAACCATATGGGTTTGGCATGGGCAAACTCAATCAATCCCATACAGTCTACCTACATGGGGCCAAGGTGGTACCCACATAGTTAACGTCTAGATGGGTTCAAAACTGGGAAACACATATGGGGCCCGGTTTCATAAACCATATGGGTTTGGCATGGGCAAACACAATCAGCCCCATATAGGGAGCCCACATGGGGCCAAATTGGTAACCACATAGTTAATTGATAGTTACCAAAAAATAACTACAATACTTATATATTTTTTTTCATTGTAAAACCATTATAAATTTTCATAAGGGACATGGGGTCCTCTTGGCCAAACCAAATATGATTCTAACCCTAATCAAACATGACTGTGTCTAATTTACAAATAGTTTGGAGCATTATGATTAGCTTTTGGTTAGAGCCGTGTTTGGTTAGAGTTAGAACTAAACTCAGCAAGACAATCGTCACAATTCTGTCGTCATTTGCTCATTCTCTGTTCAAAACCTGCATGAAGTCTTTCTTCTGTTGAACATTATCTAAATTATTTTTAAATAGTTATTTTAAAGAATGTTGGAAGCCAGTTACTGGACACATCTTGGGAAATAAAAATTAATAAATAAAAAGGCTATGGAAGTCATTGGGGGCCAGAAACTTTTTGTTAAGATAATTTCCCAAAATATTTGTGTATATTGTTTTTATTACACAGAAAAAATTAATACAGGTTTGGTACAACTTAAGGTGAGGTAATGATAGCAGAATTTTGGAGCTGAAGAACCCAGCTGGTACAGGCAAACCAGGTCAAACCTGGGTGTGGTCAAAAATGTCCTGCATAGCACATGTCTTTTGATATCTGAAATTGGGCAAATGACCTGCACACTCATAGGACATTACATATTCAAAGTGTCAGTTTTTAGTGGTCTGATTTTGTGAGTTACAGCACAATGCTTATCACAATAGATGTTTTTATATAAGAAAAAAATTAAGAAAAACTGTGCACTTTAATGAAAAGGTTAGAGATTACTAATTATCTCTAAATAATGGGATAACATATTTGGATTGTAATCGCTTTGAGACGGGTAGAAGAAATCAAACCCTCTAGAAGCTTGTCATGTGCCTTGATTTAGTGAAACTCCCCCAGTTTTATGGTCAGTCGGAGTGACAAATGCATTTCTAGAGATATTCTTTTAAATTTTGTAAGGTCATCAGTTCATAAAATAAAATAGCCCACGTAAAGAAAGATATAATGGAATTTTATGTTTCTGAAATGTATCATTAGCTTTTTTTTTTATTTTATGTCCCAGCACATGACAAACCATCAAAGTTATAAAATGGTTTGCTAAATGATTGAAAAGGGTTAACAAAAATACTTGTAAATGTTTTTTACATGATACACTATTGCCAGTATTTTCTCCCTTCTAATGAACAGGTTTGACTACTTTAGTAATTTCCATTAGAACAAACTTAATGTTTAAGCATAAAATGATATTATAGGGAATTGTGTGCTTCTAATTTTATAGCAACAGTTTGGACAGGAGCCTCTTCAATTGTAAGATGACAATGCCTTTGTGTATAAGGCAAGGTTCAAACCGAAATGACTGATTCAGTCAGTGTGGAAGAACTTGACTGGTCTGCATAAAGCCAAGTCCTAATCCCAGTTGAACACCTCTGGACTGGTTTTTAAATGACCTTGAGCCAAAAACTCATTGCCAAACACCAATGACTTGTACAAACACCACATGGACAAAAGTAATAGGACACCCCTTCTTTAAAACAGAAATAGGCACTTCTAAAACTGTGGCAACAAAAATGGGAACATAATTAATGTAGCCTATTTAAAAATTTTATTTTTATCTCTGTTTAAAATGTTTTGGATTTGTCCAAAATGACTGTACCGATATGTACAAGTGATTGGTGTTTGGTGATAACTTTTTGGCTCAATGTCTGCATTTAAAGTCACATCGAGGTGTTCAACTGGGATTAAGACTTGGCTTTATGCAGACCAGTCAAGTTCTTCCACACTGACTGAATCAATCATTTCAATTTGAACCTTGCCTTATACACAAAGGCATTGTTATGTTAAAACTGTTGCTATTAAAATTAATTCCCTAGAATATAATTTTATGCTTAAACATTAAGATTTGTACTCATGGAAATTACTAAAGTAGTCAAACCTGTTCATTAGAAGGGTACTTTTGGCTATATAGTGTATGTATTTTGAATCAATATCTTTGTTTTGATTTTGTGGACCTACAATTTTGTGAATGGCTACAACTGCATTTTTATTTCATACACTGAAAACAATTTTTGAATAACTATTAAAATAATACAGCCTACAAATAACACTAAACACACATATTTCTTTAAAAAAAATCTTTATCTTGCCATTACCACGCTGGTTGTATAACCTTGCTGGAGGGATCATGATTGGTTAAGCTGACTGCCATCTGACAAGTAACTGGCCAATGACAACTGTGCGCGCCTTTACTGGTCAAGTTTGAAAATACGTTAGTTTGTTACATTTTTATTTTAAATTAACTCGCGTTGTGACATGTGGAGAACAAAAGCTGGAATGTGAACACAGAGGAAGACCGGACTGGATCTGTGAGGTCCTGCAAGCAGATTGCTGATATCAGGTAAGGGAACATATTTCAGTCTTTCTAGCTTTATGTTCTTTCTGTGTAAATTCCACATGAGCTAACAGACGCACTATGACTTGCATCTGTGCTTCATCAAAGATGTTACACCAGATGCTAATCGCGATTAGCATATTAGCACGTATTTGTAGCCCCTGATATTGCTATGTGTTATAGATAGGCTACGAATGTTGTCAGCTAATTTAAACGCAATGCATGAGAAGGAGCAATGAGTACAGTGATGAAAGTGCTATTAAAGCTCGGAAACACAGGAATCTAACTATAAAACACAAACTGCTACCAATAACATTATTTTTAATCTTTGATTCTAAATCTTTCATGGGATTTTAAAATATAAAAGTATGGTTCTTCTCATAATCAAAAATACATTTGTAAGACATTTGCCCCACTGATTATCAATATGACTAACTTTTTTATTCTTTTGTCTTTCTTCATCTGAGATAACAAATACGGAGAACATGCTACCATCATCAGTCCTTTAGTTGTTTCACTACAAAAAATATTATGAGTCCTTCATGAGCCTTAAATGGGTCTGGATAAATGCAGCTGCAGGTAAAATTATGTTAAGTTTTGGTTTGATTTGGGTGCACTAATTTTTAAGCTACAATTGTGTTTACCTTGTTTTGATTATAAAAAGAGTCTATTGTTGTGAATCCAGTGTCTTTTTGGGGATTCACAGTTTTTCTTTTTGGATTGCCATGAGTTAGGCATATTCTTACATTTTTAATTATATAATAACTAACAGTCTCAAAGCTGACTGTTCATGTTTTCTGAATGATTTATAGTGGCAAATGTTGGTACGATTGAAAAACATTTTGTATAAGAGTTCAAAAGAATTTTAAAAGTGAAATCTTTATTTTTAAGGACTTATCAGCCCACCCCAGACCGACTGAGGATTCAGCTGATTACTGGCAATATAGTGGAGGGCTCTTCTTTATCTGCTACACTCCACTAGAACTTCTGGTATGGATTTATTAACTATTTGCAAAGTTTTGATTTGATGAAATTTAATCAAATGTACTTTTTAATTTACTTTTATGTCCTATTTAAATTTGTTTTTACATAATTTACTTGTTTTTTTTACAAAGTAATTTACAGTGTGCAGTTAGGATTCTGAATTATGTGTAATGATTTTAATTCTAAATTGACTCTAAAAATTAATTTGCCAGAACCTACAATTACGTGTTATTTAATTTTTTATTTTATTATTATATATCTTTTTGTTAAATCTTCAGGTAGTAAAAAAAAAAAAAAAAGTTTTAGTATTTTAGTTTATCTAAGAGCTCTAACTTATGTTATTAGGGCCCGAGCACCGATGGTGTGAGGACCCTATTGAATCTGCTCCGTTTATTATTATTAGGGCCCGAGCCCAAAAGGGCGAAGGCCCTATTGTTCTTCTAAGGATTCTTATTTGTTTTTTTTTTTTTTATTTTTGTTTTTTTTCAACCGTTGGGGCACTTTTGGGGGCCTTAACATACTCAAAAACTCTTGAAAATTTGCACACACGTTGGAATCTGCCGTCGTCCGGACGCCACAGAGGCTGGGACCCGGGCGTGGTTCAGGGCATTTACAGCGCCCCCTGGAACACAGTTTGAAAACTTTATGTACTGCGCACACATACTTGCACGTACTCATATGAAACTCGGTACACATATAGAACTCATCGAGCTGAACAACTTTTGTACTCTATGTCATGGGCTCCACGCAACAGGAAGTGAGATATTTAGGGCTGTTTAAAAAGCGCATGCTCTGGAATTTAACGTACTCCTCCCAGGAATTCCATGGGATTGTCACCAAACTCGGTCAGCATGATCTCAAGACATTGGGGACGCTAAATTGCGAGGAGATTTTTGATATCTCGAACGGTTTGGCCGTGGCAAGGCGACAAAGTTATGGCGAGAAATGAGAAACAGGAAGTGTCTAATAACTGTTGCACACATTGCCTGATTCTGATGAAACTTCACCAGTTTGTTCGTTGTATGATGCCGATTCCATAAATGTGACTATTATGAGTCAAAGTTATAGCGCCACCAACTGGCAGCAGGAAACGTGTCATTTTCAAAATGCTTTGAAATCAGCCTCTTAATTTTACTCGATTTTCTTTAAACTTCATCAAAATCATGTCAAAACACGGCCAATAAGAATATGTAAAGGGGTCGATGATAAATCAAATGCTGTTGCCATGGCAACGTGTCAAACTTTAAAATTACATTCCTGTCTTTTCGAGGCAGATAACATGCTTAGAATTTCATGAAACTCAACACACACATCAATATTAATGATAGTTAGACACTGGCAAAAGGTCATAAATGGGCGTGGAGCAGGCACTCTATAGCGCCATCTTTTGACAAAAGTTGGGGGGTTAGTTTTTCCTACAGTCACCAAACTCTGTACATATATTGTTCTCATCAATCTGGACAACTTTCTAAATCAAACTCATTAGCTAAGACCAACAGAAAGCCGGCTATTTTGATTTGAAGGTGGATTTTTTGAAAAATCAGGTAGTAAACAAATTCACACTACTCCTAAGAACAACCAGCTGTTCACACCAAACTTTTTTAACATGAAGAGAAGATTCTGAAGATGTTAAATTGCGAGCGGATTTTGGATATCTCGAACGGTGTTGACGTGGTGATTTTTTAAAGATATAGTAAAAAACATAACCCTAATTTTTTATATCTTTAAAGTGCAGCATCCAAACTCTTTAAAACTTTTTTCACACAGAGATCTAATCATTCTGAGCAAGTGCTGGAAATATTAATTTTATACAAGCTTCAATGAATTAAAGAAAATTAAAAAAATAACTCAGAAACCTGCTGTCACTCTGGTGAATGTCTCTACAGTATGTGTGTGCGTTCAGTCAGGCACAGAGAAGCTCATTATTGCAGGGGGGAGGGGTGAGAGGCAGAGAGGGTGACAGAGTAGAGAGCCATCCTACAGACCATCTTTGAACAAAAAATGCACATATGTATTTTAATTACATAAATATGTCTGATCTTTGAGAGTCTGATATTTTGAGAAAATATAAAGGGTCACTTAGTCTTTCATTGTTCGTATTTTGCAGTTGTTGTTTTTTTATTTATTTTTTACTTAACTGTACCATGAACTTGTCCTATTCAGTCACATAGCAAAAGATTTAAAAAAATACAACTTTTTAGCATGATCAATTTATCTTCATTGATAGACAATATTTACATAGTGTTATTTATTGAATATAAAATAATAATAATAAAAAATTATGACAAACTTTGACAACAAAACAAACGTTACTGTTAATTTCTTCAAAACATCTGAAAACCATAATTTTAAGATCAGTTATAAATATATATATATATCACCCCGTTAAAATACTCAACTTGATTTTTAAAGATATTTTGAAAGAATGAAGAGTTTATAGAGCACTTTATTGTGTATTGCTGTACACCCCCATGAACTGTGTTCATGTTCATGTTAATTTACAGTACATAAACTTTATATGAATACTTTTTTTAGCTTAATATTAATTAACATTAATAAATGCTATTTATTTATTGGTCATGTTAACTAATATAGTTAATTTTAACAAATGAAACTGGATGGCAACATTTTATATTTTGTGTGTATGTGTCTGTGTGTTGATTTTAAAGTGTAACCCTTTCAATTCTGTAAACTTTAAATCCAAACTAGCAGAGGGTTACTGTGAATGCATGTGCCAACTGGGCACCGTCTTCCTTATTGATTCTTAGTTATGTAGCACTTAAGAGTGATGCCTTGTAACAGGAGGAGTCACCAGCAAAGCAATATCCACACAAAACTTGTACAGATAGGTAACAATGACATTTAAGCAGAAGTGATGGACGTAAAGCAAGCAATAATAACATTTTGTTATCATCATGAATCATGTTCTTATCATCATTATCAGAGTATAGGGAAAATTTTGCATATTGGTTCACAGTTGGCATTATCTGAAGTCCTTGCATTGATTGCATTTAATTAAATCAACATTATATTTGGTCAGTATGATCTTGAGGCCTTAGAGATGTTAAATTGTGAAGATCTTGAGTTTTCATTGAGTTGTTATAACTTAGCCATAAAATGTCTGATCTGCCACAAAATTCACAGGTTTGGTAAGAGTCCTGGCCTGAAGACACCTAAAGGCCAATATTCAGATATTATCATAGCGCCACTTGTTGGCAGCAGGATATATCATATCTTTCACTAACTCAAACATACCAAGGTCAATCTGCACCAAACTTCATATGTTTGATAATAGTGCTGGCCTGAACACATCTACATGCCAATAATCAGTTATAGGCATAGCGCCACCATCTGGCAGCGGCAAGTTTGGCACATTTAAATGACTTATGACATATTTTTTCTATATTTACTGTTTTAAAAGCATACTGCCCACCGTTTGCTGATTTCCTGAAGCCACCGGTCGGCGGTGAGCCCAGGTGCGAGGGCCCGTTCATCGCTGCTCGCAGCTTTAATTATTATTATTATTCTTCTTATCCGGAATGAATCGCATTTTTGACGGCCTAGACATACCCGAAAACTAACGAAACTTCGCACACACATCAGACCTGGCGAAAATGGACGTCTGATATGGGTTGCAGAAGTGGGTGTGGCAAAATGGCTCAATAGCGCCACCTTTACACGTTCCGCGGTGTGCGCATTCAGCTGTGATTATCGTACATGCACAAAAATCGGTACACACATGTAGCACACCAATACCTACAAAAAAGCCTCTTGGGATAAAATCCGAAACCCAACAGGAAGTCGGTTATTATTAATTTTCTCAGCAAAATTTGTGTCATTTTTGCCATTTTCAGGTGTCATACTTGAACGAACTCCTCCTAGAGATTTATTCCGATCAACACCAAATTTGGTGAGTCTAATCTAAAGCCCTTTGTGACGTTAAATTGTGAAGATCTAGAGTTTTCATCGGAGGGCGTGTCCGTGGCGGCCTCGCAAATTTCGATGTTTCGCCATGAAAAAGGAAGTTGCTATAACTTAGGCATAAAATGTCCGATCTGTCCCAAACTTCACATGTGTTATAACACTCCTGACCTGAAGACATCTACATGCCCATATTCAGTTATAGTCATAGCGCCACCTGCAGGCAACAGGAAGTGTCATGCTGTACTCTACAACCAACTCCTCCTAGAGATTTATACAGATCAACACCAAAATCGGTCAGTCTTATATAAAGGCTTTAGTTATGTTAAATTGCGAAAATCTTGAGTTTTCGTTGAAGGGCGCGTCCGTGGCGGCCTGACAAATTTCGAGGTCTCGCCATGGATATAAAACTTGTTATAACTCAGCCATAAAATGTCCGATTTGCCTCAAACTTCACATGTTCGATTAAAGTCCTGACCTGAACACATCTGAAAGCTAATATTCTGTTATAATCACAGCGCCACCTGTTGGTAACATGAAATGACTTGTAGCAAACTCCTCCTACAGATTTAATGATATCAACATTAAATTTGGTCAGTCTGATCTAGAGGCCTTAGAGATGTTAAATAGTGAAAATCTTGAGTTTTCGTTAAAGGGCGTGTCCTTGGTGGCCTGACAAACTTTGATGTTTCGCCATGGACATAGAAGTTGTTATAACTCAGCCATAAAATGTCCGATCTGCCTCAAACTTCACATATTTGGTAAAAGTCCTGGCCTGAAGACATCTAAAGGCCAATATTCAGATATTATCATAGCGCCACCTATTGGCAGTAGGATATATCATATCTAGCACTAACTCAAACATACCAAGGTCAATCTGCACCAAACTTTATATGTTTGATGAAAGTGCTGGCCTGAACACATCAACATGCCAATAATCAGTTATAGGCATAGCGCCACCAGCTGGCAGCAGGAAGTTTGGCACATTTAAGTGACTTTGATCTATTTTTCCTACATTTAATGTATTAAAAGCATACTGCCCACCGTTTGCTGTTTTCCTAAAGCCACCGGTCGGCGGTGAGCCCGGGTGCGAGGGCCCGTTCATCGCTGCTTGCAGCTTTAATTAAAACTGTAACCCTTAAGTCGATCCATCCTGGAAATTTAAGAATGGTCCAAATTTGTGATCAACTCAGTTGTTTTCCAACGGCACAAAGAAGAATATTTTAAAATTTCTATTTTAAATCACTCATAAATCATCAGCATTAATAATATTAATAATAATAAAAAATACTTTAAAGGGATAGTTCACCCAAAAATGAAAATTTGATGTTTATCTGCTTACCCCAAATGCATCCAAGATGTAGGTGACTTTGTTTCCTCAGAAAAACACAAACGAAGATTTTTAACGAAAACTGGTGTGGTCTGCCAGCCTTATCATGGACGTGGATGGGCACCAAACCTTTAAAAGTTAACAAAAACATGCACAGACAAATCCAAATTACACCCTGCGACTCGTGAGGATACATTGATGTCCTAAGACACGAAACGATCGATTTTTGTTCGAAACTGAACAGTTTTTATATAATTTTTTACCTTTGATACACAGCCACGTCCATCTGTCCTGAGCACGGGCTCATCATCCGGATCGTTATACGTGTAGCGCTCTGGCATAGTATACACAAACACCGGAAGCGATCTGTCGCATGAATACAACACTCATTGTTTCCACAGTGCTCAGAGATTGTGTCTATAGCGGCTATTCAAAATGGTAATTACTTGCGCGTATCCTGATTGTTCAAACCGATTTAAAACTCATCCGGGACTTGTACTGATTTCCCCTTACGGCGTTTGCGTATTCTTCGCCTGAGCGCGAGCACATGTAACGTGACTGATGCCAAACTCGTGCTCAGAACAGATGGACGTGGCTGTGTATCAAAGGTAAAAAATGATATAAATACTGTTCAGTTTCTCTCAAAAAACGATCTTTTCGTGTCTTAAGACATCAATGTATCGTCACAAGCCGCAGGGTGTAATTTGGATTTGTCTGTGCATGTTTTTGTTTACTTTTAAAGGTTTGGTGCCCATCCACGTCCATGATAAGGCTGGCAGACTGCACCGGTTTTCGTTAAAAATCTCTGTTTGTGTTTTTCTTAGGAAACAAAGTAGGGCTGCAACAACGAATCGATAAAATCGATAAAAATCGATTACTAAAAGCGTTGGCAACGAATTTCATAATCGATTCGTTGTGTCGCGCGACGCAGAGACATTTGGTTGTTATTATATATATTTAAAAAAAATTGAGCGCAGAGCGGAGTGGACACATTCGGTCTCTCTCCCGCACTGATGCCAGCAGAGTTCGGCACCTCATAAGCTGTTTCCATCCAAAAATACGAATTTAACTTATGCGCAAAACTGGAATATTTGAGCATAAAGCACCATTTCTACATTATATATATATATATATGCTGCCCCGATTTATATCAAACATGTTTGATATTTAAGCCTACTTTGGCTAGCGTACTTTCACAGCAGCCAATGCTCGATCGCAAAACAGCTGGTGTACGGGTCGTTGGATAGTGGAGACGGAGAAAACTACTTCTATAGTTTTTGTAACACTGTCTGTCTGTATAATGTGTCGAAAACATACCACAACCGTAAGGAGAAAGAGGAGCTCTGCTGAGGTGAAATCGTCTCAGTTTTGAATAGGGCTGTGACGGTGGCACCTTGTTTTTTTATATATAGCCTACACTTCAGTCAGCAAACAAGCAGCCTAAAAACGCTAAAATAGATCAAAGAAATAATATATTTAATTAAGAAAGTAGCCTAAGAGTATTAAATAGGTTATTAAACAAACATTCCTTGTAAAAATGTCCGACAGCTCATCAATTTTTGGCCGACTGAATTTCCAGTCCGACTATCTTTTTTTCTCTTTCTCTTCCTCATTACACAGCTGCTGATTTTAATAGCAAAGTGATTACATTTATTTTCGTTCCTTTAGTTTATAAAGTTAATTTAGAGATATATTTGGAACACTTTTTGTTTGTTAAATTCAAGTTTTTGTTTTTTAAAGTTATACCTAGCAAACAGCGGCAGACAGATCAAAAGCCTGCTTAATTCATCGCGATTTAAATTAAAATCAATTGATATAAAAAACTTAAAACATATCACAATATTAGTTTAATCATTCAATCAATATAAATCCAAAGTTTGTGCGGAGAGAAGCGCGCTTTGCAGGACATGGAGACGCCAGTGCAATGTGGAATTTCTTTTTTGCTCATAAAGGTAAGAGTAATTTACCACCCGGGCCGGAACTGTAAAGGGTCTACCTTAGTTTGTGTGCACTAACAGTATCAACAAAATGTGCTCTTAAAGAAAACAAACAGAATACGCTTGATATCTTTGGTTTAAACAGGAGTGCTTCACAATAATGAACCGAAACCCAGGTAATTGCCTCACAAACACAATATCTATAGAAAGCTTTAAATTATTATTTTACTATAAAACGAAATAATTAAAATCGAAAACAAAACTCTTTCATTAGCTAATCCATAAAGATGCATTAGGCATTAATGAGCAGATGGCAGGATCGTCAATTTCATCTTTGCAAAACTGAATCAGAAAATACTAGTTTATTAATAAGTAATTCGAATATTTTCTTAATTTTTGCCTTGACACATTCATGGTAATTACTTTTGCTGGGGCTTTGAGGCCAGTTTTGCGTGCGGAACTCTTCCAGCTGGTCGCTGCTGATGGCAGGACACTAAACACCGCCATGGCAGAATGAATGTAGCAGAAAGTTAGTCAAGTTATCCCGTTCCAGCGTGCAAAGTCACATGACTTTTTTAATGCGCACTGAGGAATTGAATTTGAGAGGCTTCTTGATGGGAAATGCAGCATGTACACCACAGCAAGCCGCTGTCTTGACGGATAGTAATTTTAGTTTATTTAGTCTATATATTTGGCAGATGTAAAGCATACATGTGTATGTTTTTTGTGTTAGTCCATTTTTATTTTATTATTATTATTATTATAACAGTTCAAGGAGCAACATGTTCGTGCACTTTCTAAAGATTTTAGTTCTGTTTTTGAATAAAGGGTTGTAAATCCCTTGTTTTTTTTTTATCCGATTCATCGATTAATCGAAAAAATAATCGACATATTAATCGATTATTAAAATAATCGTTAGTTGCAGCCCTAAAACAAAGTCACCTACATCTTGGATGCATTGGGGGTAAGCAGATAAACTAATTTTCATTTTTGGGTGAAATCATTATTTTGTTGGTCGATTCCATCCATGGACATAGAATATAAATGCGAGAATCTGCCTAATAGTAAAATGACAAAGTCTTGATAAAAAAATGTATTATCATTTTTGTTGTTATTATTATTATTATTTTCTAAATGGTTAACTCATAACAATAATTGAAGTGGTCCTTTAAAAAACATTGCATATTTATGCTTCATAAACTGATTTTATCAATAAAAAATTTAATTAGATTAGTTTGAATGAATGAACAGTAATTCTCTATTGATTTCCCTAATGCCCCTCCAATGACACTCCAATTCTATGACAATTTAGAATTATTTTTATAATTATTATTATTTTTAGTATTATCCTGAGTAATAGTTGTTTTTCTTTAATATGTTGTTTTAACATGTAAGTTACATTTTTTTTTAACAATTTACTAAACACATCCTAGAAAACCTGTCTATTGGAATAGAATCTGTACAGCTTGTTTTTTACTCTGTTGTTTTCCTTTCTGTAGGTGAGGGCAGTTTCCTTATTTTATGTCATCTTTTTGACAAAATTATTTTCATTTTAAGTATTAGCCTAATTCAGTCAAGCACAAAAATGCTATTTGTAATTTAATCTTGCATATTCAGTATATTTAAACAAATTTGTTTTGCAGAGGTTCTTAAGAAAGCTGAAATGATTGGCAAGAAGCTGATGGGGATCTCTCAAAATTGGAACAAGAGACGGAGGAGTACAGAGGATGTCTAGAATGCACAAGTGACTGTCTGCACTGTAAGCACAAATGTATCGTTGCTGATGCTTCTAATTGTTTCCCATTTATTTCCTGTTCAAATGTTTGAAGGTTTCAGTAAATATTAGGTCAAATACAGGTTAAAAAAAGTATTAACTTTTACATTATTTTGAACAAGTAGGTTTATAACTTTGAAGAGATGCTCTTTAAAGGACAGTCAGTGGTTACCAAATCTTTTTACCAAAAACAAAAAAAAAACTAAACACACAGGGCATCCAAGATGTAGGTGACTTTGTTTCTTCAGATATTTAACTCAAATCTTTGCAGTCTGTCAGCCACATAATAACAGTGGATGGGCTTGGTGCTTGGTTTTACCTTTAAAAGTAAAAAAAAAAACATGCACAGACAAATCCAAATTACACCCTGCGTCTCATGACGATACATTGATGTCCTAAGACACAAAACAATAGTGTTTTTTTTTTTGTGAGAAACTGAACAGTATTTATATAATTTTTTACCTTTGATACACAGCCACGTCCATCTGTCCTGAGTGTGAGCTCAACCTCCGGCTCATTTCATGTGTACGCTCACTGGCGTAGTATACGCAAACGTCGTAAGGGGAAATCGGTGAACAGTCAGCAGTCCTGGATGAGTTTGCGCAAACGTAATTTTTAGCTTTCAATCGGTTTGAACAATCAGGATAAGTGCAAGTAATTACCATTTTGAATAGCCGCTATACACAAAATCTCTGTGCACTGTGTAAACAATGAGTGTCGTACACACGGGATAGATGACTTCCGGCATTTACGTATACTACGCCAGAACGCATACACATGTAACGAGCCGGATGATGAGTTCGTGCTCAGGACAGTTAGACGTGGCTGTGTATCAAAGGTAAAAAATTATATAAATACCGTTCAGTTTCTCATAAAAAAACGATCGTTTCGTGTCTTAGGACATCAATGTATCGTCACGAGCCGCAGGGTGTAATTTGGATTTGTCTGCGCATGTTTTTTTTTTTTTTTTTCACTTTTAAAGGTTTGTGCCCATCCACTGCCATCATATGGCTGACAGACTACAAACAAAGTCACCTACATCTTGGATGCCCTGGGGGTAAGCTGATAAACATCACATTTTCATTTTTGGGTGAACTATCCCTTTAAGACATAAAACGATCGGTCTGTGCAAAAAACTGAACAGTATTTATATTATTATTTTTATTATTATTTACCTCTGATCCACCGGAACGTTCTACTGTCCTGAGAATGTTCACCCAGTCCGTGTGTGATCTATCACGCGTATACGTCACTCATTGTTTACATGAGCATATTGGCTTATCAAAATGGTAATTACTTGTGCTTATACAAATTCTGGTAACCGATTAAAAACTAAAAGATTACATTTCCTTGTGTGAACTCATCTGGGAGTATTGACTTTTCACCTACAAAGACAAACTTTTGACTACATTGCCAGAGCATGTTGATGCACCACATGTCAGCTACTGTGAACATGCTCCATTAGGGGTGGGCGGTACACCGGAGTCATAGTCAGCACCGGTGTGACATTGCGCAACGACATGGATTTTCTAATACCGTCAATACCGTAATAAATCAATTATGTGCCTCGAACGGCTGCATTTACATCAATAATAGCTAATTCTAAATAATAAGGCATTACATTTTCTTCAAACGTTCAGTTGTGGTCTGAATACCTGACCTTATACTATATATCTTGTTGTAAATAAAAAAGTAAAACATATTCGTATCAGCTTTGCAGGTGGTAGGTAAAAGGGGAGTGGCCATTAAACGACTGGTGAAACATCGTGAAGAAAGGTCGGGCCTGTAGCCTATACCAGAGGCGGACTTTTCCCGGTCGGCCAGCCGAAGGATTTACACAGCGGATCACAAATTGAGCGGGCGCGAGGCGAACTAATATTGTATATAATTTTCGCACTTTCAATATGCAGGGTATAGAAATCGCTTTTAACTGAGCGCTCGCTCTGTTTTTACTTTTACTTACGATTTTGCGATAACGCACACTCTGTGTAAAGGGGGCAGCACATCTTATAATAGATATTTGTCAGTGAGTACAAGATTACAGCAAATTCTCCAGTCTGTTTTTGTCATCTCTCTTTACTTTCGACCCGTGATCATTCAAATCTAAAGGTCATTGTACACTGAGTCCGATTTTCGTATGCGTTTTTTTTTTTGTTTTGTTTTGTTTGTTTTCTCATATTCGCCATCCTTATCAAAATGCTTATTATGGATGCGAAAATGCAGAAAATCAAACACGATCCGAATTTTTTTATGACGGACGAAAGTTTCAGAGGCAGTGTGTAAACTCGATTAACATAACCTGTATTTTTTTTAATGTGCAAAAATCTCGGACGAAAATTTCTTACTCATGTGTACAATGACATTAACTCCAGCAGCTGGTGTTGGATGCAGGGTTGCCAAGTCCGCGTTTTTCCCCACAGAATTGGTCTACTTTTAAACTGTTGCTATGGGTTGATTTCCCCCAGTTATTTAAAGGTTATATATATTGCAGAAATTAAATTTCAATAAAAAATAATTTGTGTTTTGTTGTACACTAAGTAAGATCTTTAGGTTTTTTGCAAAATAAATATGTTGAGAATGGATAATACTCTCCCATGTCTCTTTTTGATAAGGATACATACCATTTACTTATTATATTATAAAAAATATTAACTTTATTCACATACTAAAGGGACAGGACAGGCTACTCCTCCCAAAATGTACCAAAAAAAGTAATACCGTGATATTATACCGTCACCGTTCAAAAGATGAAAAATACCTTGATATTAATTTTAGGTCATATCGCCCACCCCTATGCTCCATACACCTGAATGTTCCGGTGGATCAGAGTTTAATAATGATATAAATGCTGTTCAGTTACATGTACAGACCCATCGTTATGTGTCTCAAGACCTCAATGCATCGTCTCAAGCCACAGTGTTTAATTTGGTTTTGTCTGTGCATGTTTTTTTTTTACTCTTAATGATTTGGTAACTATTGACTGCCATTATATGACTGACAGACTGCAATGGTTTCAGTTAAAAATCTTTGTTTGTGTTTTACTAAGAAACAAAGTCACCTACATCTTGGATCCCCTCAGAGTAAGCAAATGAACATCAAATTTTCATTTTTTTTAGTGAACTATTCCTTTAATCTGACATTAATCTGCTTATTTAAATGCTGTCCTTGTGTGTCTTCAATAAAATTTAAATTTGAAAATATTTTAATCTCACTGTGTGCTTTAATCCTTAAAAATTTATTTGTGTGGTGTTGATATTATTTTAGATGGAACCCAGATGATTGCTAGCTTGGCCCCATGCATAAGTTGCTGGGGCCAGCATGGAACCCATGGACAATCCCAGTTACAGCCCGTATTTCAGCCCATGTAGTAACCTTGTAGTACCCAAATCTGGGAACAAGATGGGTCTTGCGCATGTTGCCCAGTTGGGTCCCACCTAGTGGCAAGTGCAATCTAATTTGAAATCCATGTGGGCAGTTAACATGGGGCCATTATGGAACCCGCGGACAATCCCATATAGAGCCCATTTTTCAGCCCATTTAAAACCCACATTGGCCCCACATATAAAACTTAGCTGGTTTAAAGCTGGGACCCATGTGGGTCTTAAGCATGTTGCCCAGTTAGGTCCCACCTAGCGGCAAGTGTAGTCCTATATGAAATCCATGTGGGCAGTTATCATGGGGCCATTATGGAACCCGCGGACAATCCCATATAGAGCCCATTTTTCAGCCCATTTAAAACCCACATTGGCCCCACATATAAAACTTAGCTGGATTAAAGCTGGGACCCATGTGGGTCTTAAGCATGTTGCCCAGTTAGGTCCCACCTAGCGGCAAGTGTAGTCCTATATGAAATCCATGTGGGCAGTTATCATGGGGCCATTATGGAACCCGCGGACAATCCCATATAGAGCCCATTTTTCAGCCCATTTAAAACCCACATTGGCCCCACATATAAAACTTAGCTGGTTTAAAGCTGGGACCCATGTGGGTCTTAAGCATGTTGCCCAGTTAGGTCCCACCTAGCGGCAAGTGTAGTCCTATATGAAATCCATGTGGGCAGTTAACATGGGGCCATTATGGAACCCGCGGACAATCCCATATAGAGCCCATTTTTCAGCCCATTTAAAACCCACATTGGCCCCACATATAAAACTTAGCTGGTTTAAAGCTGGGACCCATGTGGGTCTTAAGCATGTTGCCCAGTTAGGTCCCACCTAGCGGCAATTGTAGTCCTATATGAAATCCATGTGGGCAGTTAACATGGGGCCATTATGGAACCCGCGGACAATCCCATATAGAGCCCATTTTTCAGCCCACTTAAGACCCACATTGGCCCCACATATAAAACTTAGCTGGTTTAAAGCTGGGACCCATGTGGGTCTTGTGCATGTTGCCCAGTTAGGTCCCACCTAGCTGCAAGTGTAGTCCTATATGAAATCCATGTGGGCAGTTAACATGGGGCCATTATGGAACCCGCGGACAATCCCATATAGAGCCCATTTTTCAGCCCATTTAAGACCCACATTGGCCCCACATATAAAACTTAGCTGGGTTAAAGCTGGGACCCATGTGGGTCTTGTGCATGTTGCCCAGTTAGGTCCCACCTAGTGGCGAGTGCAATCCTATATGATATCCATGTGGGCAATTAACATAGGGCCATTATGGAACCCGCGGACAATCCTACATGGGGCCCATTTTTCAGCCCATTTCAAACCCGCATGGGCCCCACATACAAATGTTGGCTGGGTTATTATCACATATATCCATGTTCTGGATATATGTATGTTTATAACATATGAATTTCCCATAATACAATTTGTATATAAACATATATTGAAAGTATATATATGGTCAACTTTTATATGGTATTGCATGTTATGACCATACATGTTTACAATATATATTAAAATTGTATATTGTATTATATGGTATGTCCATATATGTTAACAATATATATCAAAATTATATATGGTGCTCTATGTTTTGACCATTTGTTTCCAATGTATATATTGAATTTATGCAAGTTTATTAACCATTTATGCCTAAAAGATTCTGCTTATTGTAAATCACATAAAATTTTTTGCTTAACTTTATTAATTGTTTCAGTTCAGTTTTCTGGGTAAAAAGGAGAGATGAATATATAACCTGTTCAAAAAATATATAACCTGTTCAGAAAACACTTATAACTGTTTGTCCATATGTGTTCTCATCATCAATGAACTAAAACGCATTTCATTAAAATACATGAGCGATTGTGTGCGAATGTCACAACACCACTACTGCGCATACGCCAAAATTCAAACACACCCGCGCTAACGGCAGAGTCTGAGCAATGGCTGGGGCTAAACAAGTCATCGCCGGTAAGATGTTTTTCTTAGCAAGTGGAAGGATAACAAATGTGCCAATACCTTCACATAATAAACGACAATGATTTTATAGACGGGCACTAAGACAGACCGACATCACTGAGAGGAAAGGATGAAACGCCTTTGAATGTGGCAGCAGTGCAGGTAATTTATGCTAATTTACTCAACGCTTTATTCCTACGCTAATATTACATAGAAACGTACTCGGTTACTAACGTAACCTCGGTTCTCTCTAGAGAGGGAACGAGTACTGCGTAAGAAATATCTTACGCTAGGGGAAAATCCTTTTCTGCGAGATATTGAAGCCAAAAATTATCCTTAATTTTGAAATAACGTAAAGCGCGTTGCAGCAGCATACAGACATAGGCGAAACAGCTTGCGCGCCTATTGGCTGCTCTGCTGCAACTGCAGCAGCCTATAGAGCGAGGCCTGGCGCGACGCCAGATCCAATGGGGGCATTTAGCCCTTTGCTAAAAGGGCGTGGTCTAGACCTATAAAGACCGCTCATAGGCAGCTATTATGTGGTTTTTCATCATTGAAGCAACCAGAGCGTGCGCATGCACGGCAAGATACGCAGTACTCGTTCCCTCTCTAGAGAGAACCGAGGTTACGTTAGTAACCGAGTACGTTCTCTTACGAGAGGTCTCTCGTACTGCGTAAATATCTTACGCTAGGGGACCCAGTGTAAAATGCCGTGCATGCTGAGATCTGACACCAAAGACCCAGGGGCGAAAACCCGGGGTTCATACAGTTCATAATCACCTATAGAACTCACAGGGAGTCCGGGGAAGAGGGAGGGGCAACGCCGCACTCTTCCACATAGTGCAGCGTCATTCAGACGCTAAGTAAACGTACATACAGGGCGGGGTTACGGCCTGAGCTGACGTAAGAATAAGGGTCTCCACACAGTTTGCCCAGACATATCTTGTGCTATTACATTCACTGTCGAGCTGTGCTCAGTAGACGCAGCATCCCGAGCTGATAACATCAGGTCAGACAACACTGAACATCTAGACTGACAGCAATCTGGCCTGTAAGGCGGGAACCTCCAGGTTGTAAAACCTTATAAATGTAGACGGAGAGGCCCAGCCCGCCGCCGTACAAATATCTTGCAAGGCAATCCCACTCGACCAAGCCCACGATGAGGCCACGCCCCTCGTGGAATGTGCTCTGACACCTAGCGGGCACTGCATGCCTTTGGAAGCATATGCCAACGCAATAGCATCAACTATCCATCTGGATAAGCTCTGTTTCGACGCGGCCAGTCCCTTGGGACGCTCGTAAAACGAAACAAAAAGCTGCTCTTTCTGTCTAAAAGCAGACGAGCGAGACACGTCAGCTCGTAATGCCCTGACTGGGCATAGGAGGCTCGCGTCCGTTTCCTCATCATTGACCGGTAGGGCTGACAGCGCGATGACCTGTGCCCTAAAAGGTGTGTTGAGTGATTTTGGAACGTAACCATGTCTGGGTTTGAGTATGACTTTAGAGTCATTAGGTCCAAATTCCATGCACGTCGCGCTCACAGAGAGTGCGTGCAAATCCCCTATGCGCTTCACTGAAGCGAGAGCCAGCAGAAACACAGTCTTACGAGACAGGTATTTCAAATCAATCGTCTGCAGAGGCTCGAATGGTCCACCTTTCATGGCCTCTAGTACCACAGAAAGGTCCCATACGGGGACTGAGGGAGGTCTGGGGGGATTTAGTCTTCTAGCTCCCCTCAGGAAGCGAATAACTAAATCGTTCCTTCCTATTGACTGACATAGCGTTGTGCTCGAAAACGCTGTTATAGCCGCCACATAGACTTAGAGCGTGGACGGGGTTCTGCCCTTGTCCAGCAGCTCTTGTAGAAAGGAAAGCACCTCCATCACACCACAGTTAGTAGGTGACGAGCCGCGGGCTGCGCACCAGCCCGAAAACACTGACCATTTTGAGGAATAGAGCCGTCTCGTAGAAGGGGCTCTAGCCTGCGTGATCGTGTTTAATACTCCTTTTTTATGGAGTTCATCATATATTCGCTGGTGGCCCAGACATGAAGGGACCACAGCTCTGGGTGGGTTTTCCCAAAACGGCTCTATCAGCAGTATTGAACATCCTTTTTCCCTGACCCTCTCTATCACCTGAGGTAGGAGAGAGACGGGGGGAAAAGTATAGAGATGACGGCGGGGCCATTCGTGGGCCAGCGCGTCTCTGTTTTTTGAGTAAAATTCCAGACAGTGAGCGTTGTTCGGAGACGCAAACAGGTCTACTTCCGCTCTGCCGAATTTTTTCCACAGTAGTTGTACTGTCTGTGGGTGTAGAGACCATTCGCCTGCTGGAACATTGTTTCTGGACAGTCTGTCTGGCCCTATGTTTAGAAGCCCCGGCACATACGCTGCTTTCAGCGAGCGCAGGTTGCGCTGAGCCCATACCAGGAGGCGTTCTGCAAGTCTGTATAGGTTAATGGACCTGAGACCGCCCTGGCGATTTATATAGGAAACCACTGACATGTTGTCCGAGCGGACTAGTACATGGTTTCCTTTTATTTGGGGACAGAAGCGCATCAGCGCGTTCTGTACTGCCAGCTTTTCGAGGCAGTTGATATGCAGGAGCTTTTCCCGTTCTGACCACTGGCCAAAAGACGGTCTGCCCTCGAGCAGAGCCCCCCATCCTGAGGTGGACGCGTCCATCGACACCACTTTTATTCTCGAGAAAGTCCCCAGGCTTACACCTAACTGGTACCAGTCGATTGCTCTCCACGGTTTCAGGGCTGTGACACATTTCTGATTGACCGTGAGACGAAGCCGACCGGACGCCCACGCTTGACGCGGGACGCGCGCTTTCAGCCAGAACTGCAGTGGGCGCATACATAGCAGACCCAGCTGCAGAACTGATGACGCTGAGGCCATGAGACCCAGCATTTTCTGAAATTTTTTGAGCGGGACAGACGCGCCGCAGCGGAACGAGCCCGCTGTGCGCTGAATGTCTGCTGCACGCTGTGGTGACAGCCGCGCTATCATTGACAGCGAGTCCAATTCTGTGCCCAGGAAGGTAGTTTTCTGACTGGGGGACAGGGAGCTCTTCGCCCAATTGACTCTGAGACCCAAATTCTCGAGGTGATCGAGTAACATGGTCGTATGCTGTACAGGCACTGAGCGAGACTGCGCTAGAATCAGCCAATCGTCCAAATAGTTCAGAATGCGCACGCCTTACAGTCTGAGAGGAACGAGCGCTGCGTCCATGCACTTCGTAAATGTACGGGGTGCCTGGGACAAACGAGGAACGCGGTGCGTTCGGACTCTGCCATTTCTGAAAGCGTCAGCCACAGATGCCTCTCGGTTGTCGTAAGCGCGGCCATGTTACGTCCCATGGCTTGTGCTGCGGACTTTGTAGCGCGGAGAGCGAGGTCCGTGGCGCTTCTTAGGTCCGGCACACAGATCGCTTCAGAGCCTTCCTCATCCAGCTTTCGGAGGAGGTCAGCCTGGAAGATCTGCAGCGTGGCCATAGTGTGCAACGCTGATGCGGCCTGCCCAGAGGCGGTGTACGCGTGGCGGAGCAGGCTAGACGTTTGGCGACAGGCTTTTGAGGGCAGCGCCGACTTAGCACGCCGTCCAGCAGAGGGCGGGCACAAGTGGGCTGCAATCGCCTCTTCTACCGGCGGCATCGAGAGGTATCCTCTCTTCTCGGCGCCGTCTACAGCAGAGAACGCAAGAGAAGAAGAAGGGCGCGAAATGCCCCCATTGGATCTGGCGTCGCGTCAGGCCTCGCTCTAATAGGCTGCTGCAGTTGCCGCAGAGCAGCCAATAGGCGCGCAAGCTGTTTCGCCTATGTCTGTATACTGCTGCAACGCGCTTTACATTATTTCAAAATTAAGGATAATTTTTGGCTTCAATATCTCACAGAAAAGGATTTTCCCCTAGCGTAAGATACTTATGCAGTACGAGAGACCTCTCGTAAGAGAACAATAGTAACTACTAGTGCTGCACGATTAATTAAATCGCAATCGCGATGTCAGCCTATGCGATTACATTCCAGCAAATGTTGCGATTATATTAAATAAACGAATGCATTTGTGGACGTTACAAGATATTCAGTGGCGGCTCCTGACAAATATCTCTGGGGAGGCAACTGTTCCGATGATGGTAAAGATAACCGCTTTAATGGGTAAAATTATGATAAAATTCAGATAGCCAACTTTACAGCATTACATTACATTGTTTGATTTGGTTTCCCTGTTCCTAGATGGCAACATCAGGCATGAATTGTACAAACTGTACTGTATTTTGAATAGCAATATTAAATTATCGCAATGGTCTCAAATACACTGAAACGCTTCCACCATGGCCATCAAGAGACACTGTCATCAACTAGTTTGCCCTCTAAGAGTAAAAAAACAAAAAAACAATACTGCTTTACAATTAAAGACTTTTTATTTTTCATATTAAAACTGTCATTAAAAATTTTTTTCCAGAACATAATCAGTATAAATTTGCCTGCCAATATGCAATCAATACAACTATTTAAAATTCAACATTTAAAGAATACAACTTATAACATACAAGGACGTAAACAGGGTTTGAAAATTAGTGAGGTGTTAATATTTGTGCTTTAATAACACATCCACACATGCACTACATATAGCCTAAACTTCAAAATAGACAGACATGTAGATGATTGTGAAAGATTTTTTATTCATGATAATGTTGTACATGGACAGTTCGGTTTTCTTTTAGCTGAGGGAATTTTTATTTTATAACTAGGTATAAAAATAACGTTAGAATAAAGTAACTGGCATAAAACTAACGTTCAACTTTCCACTTATAAACGTCCCAAAGTGTCACACTAAATTGGACAAACGAGTCAAAAAAAAAAAAAAGATAATAGATGGATCTGGCAACAAACGGAGGCTACTGCACCCACGCTCTCACTCAGCGCGTTCTCAAGCCCCGTTCACTGCGCTAGCTTCTCGCAGCAACATGAATTGCAAACAGTTATGTGATATGAGGTGGTTTAAACGGCTAAATAATCATTCAAAGAGCTTGACATTTTATTTTTGAATATAAAAAATGCTTTTAAGTGATCCACGTGACCTCATAGCCGGCTACGACCGTGATAATAAACAATGCACCATTAAATAACACATCACTTGTATTGAAATTTTGCTCGCCTCTCTTTTAAGCAGGCAAAGTGATCAATTACCCTCTCATTAAAATCAGGCATGTTCCTGATATGACAAGTTCTCTCTCCATTGAAAGCATGGCCAATGCATTCAGATGTCTCGCTACGCGTGCGTGCTGTACATCTTCGAGCACGCATCAGTGCGTATTACGAAATCACGTTGGGGCGACCTCCCGGTGCCCATTGAAATGCATTGTAGGGTTCAAAATGTGAAAAAAAAAAAATCTTTCTGTTTAAAAACAGAAAGTATAGTGTTTTAAATGTACATTAAATGGAAAAAAAAAATCAATAAATAGACCAAAGTATTCCTAGATTTACTTTGTTAATAGCTTTGGAAAAGCATCATCATATGGGTTCGACACTCGATTCTATATACAACATTTCTATGATGTGTTTGTGATTATAGAGGGAAGTGCACCAATGGGACTTTTATTTTGCTCTGGTGATGTGACGTGTTTCAGACGCGCGGTGCTCCTCATCTGTTGTGATTCATCTGCAAAAGGTTTGTAGTTTTGTGTTTTTATATAATGCAAACTGTTACATCAATTAAAGCTTTTTTTCAAGCTATATAAAATAAATGCAATATTGTTAAATGTAACTTTGCAATGCTTTATTTAGTGATTTAGATACTTAGCGTTAGCCTTTAGTAACAGAGAACTGCGTCTCAGTTCGATCTCTATATCATGAATCAATCGTGTCGATGATAAGAAGTGATGAGAGAAACTGAGAATCCGAATCATTTGAATCAAATCATTTGTGAAATGATTCAGTGATTCGATCCAGCGGCACGCGGACTACAAATGACAACAACAAACACAAACGAGTGAATCACAACCGAGAATGATTTCATGAGAGTGTAATATATTAGATATGAACAAAAAATTAAATAGCAAATATAAATCAAGATAGCTTAACATTGTAATAAAAATTTGAACCTTTGGTGTAATTTGTATATATTTAATAAATGTCTATTAACTCTCTGAATGTCTTACTAGTGCACTGACTAGTGAACTAGGAGCTGACTGACAAGCAGATAGAGATTTAGTTTGCATTGATTTTTCTCTCTAATAATTATTCTCATCTTAAACAGGACAAAGTGTTCAAACACAGAAAAACTCCTGGAGAATCAACAGAGATCCACGTGACACAATATTATAAAGATGGCGTTTATTAAAGAGGAGAGTGAAGACATGAAGATTGAAGAAACATTCAGAGTCAAACAAGAAGATACTGAGGAACAAACAGGTTGGTTTTTATTCTCAAAGCTGGACTGACTCATTTGATCCTTATTAAAAGAGAAAAAAAAAATGTGTAACATTAAACACAGTATCTACTTTTGATTAGAAAACAATGAAAGCGGTATCTGATAAAACACTTTATTTTGCTTGAAGCAAACAATGACACTTCAGTTTTTAACTTGACATTTTTTTTAACTGTAAGTGATTTTTTTCTGCTATCATCAAAAGTGTGATATAAAATGTAAATAGCACTGAATGTTCATTACAACAAGCAATAAATAGTCATGTTTCAGAAACACCAGCTTGTTAATTGAAGATGCAGGAGGAGCCATCAAGTAGTGTGTTACAATAGTCCAGTCTAGATGAATGCATGAAATAACTGTTCTGCATCAGAAACAGGTAACATGTTCCATAATAGTTACTCGTTTTGTATTTTAAATATGAAATGATGTAACATGTACTTTGTTACTCTCCAACTCTTTAGCCAAACAATAAAATAGAAACCGAAAATCACTCATCGTAACTTCTGTGGGTTTAATTAGAAGATTTACTTAAAAGCTGCTTTTAAATTCTCTAGCGTGAAGATAAATATGACAGATCGTGTGTTTTTTTTTAAAGGAGCTAAGGTTTTTAATAATTATATGGCAGTTATGATAAAAGCATAACAATAAATATGTTACAAATAATTGTTTTTAATTATAGCTATAATTAATGGCTAAAATTGGAAGGAAATGCATTTAATAGAGACAGATCAGTAGCAGTATTTGTATCGATGAGACTGGTCTTCAGTAACAAGAGGCTACTTGGGGGGAAGATGCCAATAAGCCCCATATTTTAAATCTACAATCTTTATGTTGTTTTAGATTCCATTTACATTTTTTAATTTGGAGAGTTAATGTGAAATTGTTTATTGCCAAATAGTTTTTAATTGATTGCCAGCACTAGTCTAAATGTTTGGATGTCTGTTGCTTTGTGGCATTAAACTGCTGTTAACTTACATTTCTCTTATTTCACCTCAGACCTGATGGCACTGAAAGAGGAGAGTCAAGAACTCAATGAAACAGAAGAGAAAGATCAAAATGAGAAACATGATTTCAAAACTGAAGAAAAATCAATTAGTTGCTCACAGAATAAAAATACTTCCTCACCAGAAATAAATAAAAAAACACAAAGTACAAACCTTATTTCTAACATGAGAATTCACACTGGAGAGAGACCTTACAGCTGCCAACAGTGTGGAAAGAGTTTCTCACGAAATGGAGATCTTAAGTCACATCTTAAGAAAATTCACAATGAAAAGAATCCGTTAATATGCCAACAGTGTGGAAAGAGCTTTACGCATAAACATAACCTTACTGTCCACATGAGAACTCACACTGGAGAGAGGCCTTT
The DNA here is from genome assembly GCF_049309525.1 of Garra rufa. Taxonomy (NCBI): domain Eukaryota; kingdom Metazoa; phylum Chordata; class Actinopteri; order Cypriniformes; family Cyprinidae; genus Garra; species Garra rufa. The sequence goes on from NC_133364.1 coordinate 51,903,060, forward strand.
CATCTGCAAACTGTGTGGGAATAGTTTTACACGGAAACAATACCTTACTGTCCACATGAGAATTCACACCGGAGAGAAACCTTACTCCTGCAAACAGTGTGGGAAGAGTTTCTCACAAAAAGGAGTACTTAAGACTCACATGAAAATTCACACCGAAAAGAATCCGTTCATATGTCCTCAGTGCGGAAAGAGTTTTACACTGAAAGGTACACTTGATGCCCACATGAAAATTCACACTGGAGAGAAACCTTTTACCTGCCCTCAGTGTGGAAAGAGTTTCACATATAAAGCAAGTCTTAAGATTCACATGAGCATTCACACTGGAGAGAAACCTTTCACCTGCTCTCAGTGTGGAAAGAGTTTCAAGCATAAAGTAAACCTTAAGACTCACATGACAGTTCACACTGGAGAGAAACCATACAAGTGTCTTCAGTGTGAGAAGAGTTTCACATGTCAAAGCAACATGAAACGTCATTTGCAAACTCATTCTGGGAAGAAACTGCCGTTTTCTTCAATGCAAGAAGAGGTTTAGAAAGAGTGATTTCTACAATCATCTATCATTTATTTTGAAAGAACGAGAGTGTAACGAGAAAAAAGCTGTGTGAAATCAAGGCTGTTCACACCGGAGCTGAATGTGGGCTGCATCTGATCACCTTCATGCAACCTTCAGTTTTATGCTATACCATGAGGCTTTTTTTTTTTTTAGGTTTTTGTACTTCTGAGGCCATACCTGACCATCTGCTTTACTGTAGTTTCAAATATTGAGTGATTACAGTAGATTCCCTCAAATTTTGACTATGTAGAGACAATTACTCAATTCTCTGATTCAAAATATTAGACAAACTTTCACCTTGCTGGGAAAAGCAAAGCAACTGGAAGATTACAAATTAATTGACATCAACTGAACAAAATGACTTGTTCGAATTGATTTTAAGTGTATTTTAGCTTTTTGTTTAGTTGATCTCAATTTAATGTTGTAATATCTGTTTACATTAATGGACTTTATCAGGAGAGGCATGGAAATATTATACACGTTTTTATTTTTATTTATCTCCACAGTTCACTCTTAGTTGTGCCTCCAGTAGCCTGTATGTAACAGTAGATATTTGTTTCCTTTCTAATTCATTTGCTACAATAAACAATATTCAGCAGCTGGCCTTCAATCATTTGCTTGTTAATTATACATTAAAGAATGTATTCAATATAAATGCAGTTACTGTCTGTATAAATCTTCTTTTAAATAAACTACCGGTGCTTTTTCTGAGTTCTCAATGTCTCGTTTTAAATGTCAGGGCCCTTGGAAGTCTACCAATGAAGTGTTGAGCTACTTTGTGCCTCGTAAATGGTGTAAAACAGTGATTTATTTACATGTCTACTCCGATGCCGATTCACCCTCATTGACAACCGGTTGTAAGCATCGGCTAACTATTAGAATTTCTGTGATGATTGTTTTTTTTTTTTTTTTCATCAGAGAGGTTAGGCCTAGTTTGCTATTTGGTCTTAGTGACTTAGCAGTCCTCTTCACTACTCCTAAAGTTTCTCAGATTTAGGAGCTAGGTTTAACGCTAAAATGCTTTGTAAAATACTCTTAGAGCAAACATATAAGAGTCCTAAATTTAGGATTGACATGGCCATTATTTTTAAGATTTTCTCCTAAATCGGCAAGTTTTTAGCTACTTTAAGCCTTTAGATGTTTTGTGAATAGAATACGAGCCCTGACTTAATTCTTGATTTGTGAAGCTGTGGATCTTCAGCACCACGGACAGCAGCTGATCCAGAGCTCAGAGCAGCAGTGGACCTGACGACTACTAAAGCAACAACAGACATCAATGCATTCCAGTCATGACTTTGTTTGGTTTACTGCTGCATTTTCCAAAATCTTGATATGGGAAGGTAAAATTGATCAAACTTATAGCAACTACTAGTTTTTCATCAATGTATTCAATTATCTAAAATGTATCAGCAATATCTGTGTTAAATAACAAGGTTTCTAGGCAGTTCTGACATTCTGAACTTCCTATGACATTCCTGAATCAGTAAATACATTAATAAACAAAACATTGTCGAGTTGTCAGGTGTTCAAGTCCAAGCAAAACATTGCAACAATGCATCAATTTGCATTGATGAGGGGATGCTTCTGTGGCATGGGCACCTCACTTTTAGGATGTACAATTCTCAAAAACCCATCAAATATGTAATAAAACAGGGTACTGTCGAAAATGCTGTCAGGGAAAGAGTTAAAATACTTGTATTTTTTGTATAATTGTATTTTGCACCAAGCATGCATTTGAAACACTCACTGCACACAATTGGATAACGCCACAACCAATCACAACAATACACGGTGTGACATATCCAGGTGTTAGTGCCCCGTACGCTTAGCTACCAGCGGAGCTAACTGATAGATTAAACTCTTGCCATATCCAGTTGCCAAAACAGCCAAAACGTCCTTCTTGCAGAGAAATGATTAGAGCGCGGTTTTCTGTTCCTCTTTTATATGAAAAGCCAACTCTAACTTGTTCATTGTAGCGCTCAAAGTCGTTTAAAACAACTGGTGTTCATCTGTAGCCATCTTTCAACGTTTACTAAATTATTCCGGACGTCACAGCGCTGTCATCATCTTAGTTCGCCTCTGGCCCGCCTACATCAGATACACCGATTTGATTGGTTCCCAGAACTGCTTACGTAATGCAGTAACGTGCATCATTGCTGATACCAGAGTGTCTTGCAGAGACACTTCAAATTGTGCTCTCGCGAGACCTCTGGATTAGAGCTTAGATCGGGCCCAAAAAATTAAACCCGATCCTACCCGAGCCCGTGCACCTTGTGTCCGAGCCCGACCCGGTCCGACACATTAACTGTAATTATGAGCCCGAGCCGATTTAAACCCGACTATTTTTTAATACGTGAGCCGTTATAACGGAAGTTCTCAACTACAATTCTAAGTTGTTTGAACTACAGAAATTAGTTTAGATATATCTTATTGAAAAATGCAACAAGGACGAAGCATGTAAACTGCATTGTTTGTTTATTCAGAATGGATCGCAAATAGATCCGAATGAAAAAAATTGCCTAAAAAAACCTGAACAATAATAAACACAAAAAATGAAGAAGTAATTAACTTTGGATGGCATATTTAATACATATAAGTTTTAGAATATTTTTAAACAAAATAAATATTTTAAAGCCTATTATAAAACGTAGCACTTAATGCACTTCACAAAGCCGACACATATGTTGTCACTGCCCACGACTTGTTGAAAATGTTTCCATATCTCCGACTTTCCTCTGAACTCTAAACTCTAGAATCTAAACTCTACTCTGGTTTCCAGGGTAGTGCATTAATGTAGGTTATGTAACAATGAACAAAGTACATCAAGGTGAGTTTAAGTAAACTGCAACAACTATTTGTTAGTAATAGATACAATAAAAAAAGTTGTATTCTAAAACATTTTTAAAAGATTCAAGTTAAAATCGAATCCTATTAAAATCATGTAGAAATTATCCTACAAGACATTTGTCTCGTCCTATGAGACAATTCCTAATGGAATCCAAGGAATGATGAAAAGTGTTGAACTAAACTTCCTCACAAATAGTTGTTGTTGTGAATTAGCTTAAGAGGGAAATGTATATTAATAATTAATTTATGACTAATTATGATTACAATTATTTACATCAGCTGCCAGTTGTTACTGAAGCAGAATTAAATATCGCCATTGACTAATCTATTGGTCCAACGATCATTCAGGTTAATTTTACATTGGCTGCGTTCAAAACCGCATACTTCCATACTATATAGTAGGCAAAAAGCAGTAGGCGAGCAAAAAAGTATGTTTGAATGTTCAGTATTCATACAAGAGTAGGCGAGAATTAGTAGGCGAGTGCATTAATTCTCGCGAGATTCGGGCGTACGTCTACTTAAAGTGCGTTCGAATATGCCTACTTACCTACTATATAGTAGGAAAAAAGAAAGAAGTACGTTCGAAACCTCAGTATTCATAAAAGAGTAGGCGAGAAATCCTCGGATGTCCTACTGCTTCAGCCCAGATTCTGAAGTGTTCATCTGATGCACACTTTTCAATCCCAGGAGGACACAGGAGGCCAAAACGTCATCATCGAACGTGATTGAGAACCGCAACGAGAGTGTTTACAAATGTGAGTATTACAAACCAAAACACGGTTCCCTGTCTTATAATCGTATTTGTTGAGCTACTGTATCGTAAACTGATGATTTGCATTAGGTGTCAATACGTGTAACGTTAAAGTATATTTGTGATTTCGCTGTAAAACACGTTTTATTACGTATAGCGACCGTAGCATCTTAAAGATGATTGCTAAATGTTTAACAACTGACAGGAACATGTTCTGAGAGAATTAAATGAGCACATCACAACACCAAACAGACATCTAAATGAGTGATGGACGTTATGTGAGTTTAAGTAGAATTCTCTGTTGTCAACACTGCTTTAGATTAATGTTATGTAAATAAACATATAGTTAGTAAACAAGTAAACATGAGTTATCTATTTCATTTGTTGAATAGTACTGTTGATAAATTCAGGAGCATTTGTATTGGATAAAAAGCCAATTAACACAACAGCTAGCACATAAATGTAGTATTGAGCACATGAATCAGAGGGAACTGAATCTTGGCTGGATGTTACAGGGACAGATGAGATGCTTGTCTGGTGAAGAGTGATTGATGAAGCAGTGCTGCCATCAAAGGCTTTGAGTGAGTACACTACAGACATCTATTTAAACCTTAAGTTGCAGTTTTTTTAATAATAAAAAAAACTTTAAGCACTTTTCTGATTCTAGATTTCTGTGCCTTTGTTGCAGATATTTTGCGGTGGAGCAGGACCTGAAAGGAAAGGTGACAGCAGCATTTGTGGGGAAAAAAAGTTAAATCTGTAACTTAATATAAAGTTTGGTAATTGTGTTACTTCTAATACAGAGATCTAATGAAATTGTGCTGTTAAAATGACAACTTTTGTATTGTATTTGTGCATCTTTGTATGATCTGAAATGTCTGCGGCAGACTGGTGTGTGCATCGAGAAAAGAGAAATCCACAGCAGCATCCTGGAAATGGTCAAGTGCCATCGATGAGACCCTCCACCACTCCACCTGCTCTTTGTCTCATCTGGACCAGATGTTGCTGTGGTCTCTTCATCCTCAGAGACCAAAGAGCCAGCGAGAGCATCTAGAGAAAGACTAAAATATATGTCTGAATAAAGCTTTGTTCCATGTGTCTTTATTTATGTTCATGGTTATTTTATTATTTTACTCATATATCCATGTTGTTATCAGTAAATAAAATATAAGTTTCATTAACATATGCATTAATTAATTACTTGATTTAAAAAAAAAACATGCTTGTTTTACTAAAAATATAATTAATTATAGGTCAGCATTTATCATTATTATTGATCAGTGCATTCTGAGGTAATCTTAATTTCTAAGCAGTAATACTTACATTTTTTGAGTGTAAAATCCTCAAAAAACACCTCCAAACACAAGATCTTCAAGCAGCTGATCCTCGTCTCTTTTGTGCAGATATTGCAAACATGGAGGAAGATGTACTAGGTAGGGTTGTTGTGTTACTGATGCTATGAGGTGTTTGAGCACCTGTTGTGCTTATTTTCATTTTATTACTAATACTACCTAACTTACAATTACAGGCTCAGGGTAAGATGGTATTTATCTTTAACAATGAACAATCATAATGAGAAAAACTAAAAACATAACTATTAGGCTTGCTTACATCATAGTATGTGATTATATACACAGGGAAATATGATTAAATATCTCTGAATAATCAAAATATTCACATCATCGTTTATCAAAAATTGGATTTGTTTTTGTTATTGATAAGCCTCAGGGATGAAAAGAGAAATTTAACAAGAATTTAAGTTAGCTTTGCGTATGGATAAACAATTTTGAATACAAAACAAAAGAAATAACTTATTCAAAAAATTAAGAATTTGGGTTTTCCTGACAAAAATTATTTCTTTAAGAATTAAAAAATACAAAAACCTAAATGAACCCAAAACGTATCTACTACAATCACAATAAAAGAACAGCTGTTTCTTAAACATGACCACAAAATGAACAAATTTCATCAATATCAAGATATTTATAGAAAGATTAATTTAACCTGTCGCTATATGTTAAGTTGTTGCACTTGTTATAACGTCGTTGGTCACATGATAACGTCAACATGGCGGAAGACGTGCAGATCACATCCATACTCAATGAGATTTGGCTGTAGAGTAGGTACTCTTTTAGCGCTCGTTAAGTAAGTACTTATTGAAATTAAGTACCTACTCATTGAGTATGCGGTTTCGAACGCAGCCTATGTGTTTGTGATTCTAGAGAGCAGTGCACCAATGGGACTTTTATTTTGGTCTGGTGTGACGTCATAAAGCTGCGCTGCGCTCCTCATCTGTTGTGATTCACGTGAAGGTTTGTGGGTTTTAAAGTTTTTAAATCAATGCAAATTAAAGCATTTACATGCTATGTAAAATAAATGAACGTATTGTTAAATATAAAGTTGTAATGCTTTATTTAGTGTTAAATAAAGTAGTCTTAAAACGTTATCCTTTAATAACAGAGAAGGTACGTCTATTTCATGAATCAATCGTGTGATGATAAGAAGTGACGAGAAAGACTCAGAATCCGATTTGAATCAAATCATTTGTGAAATGATTCAGTGATTCGATTCAGCGTCCAGCGGACTACAAACGACAACAACAAACGAGTGAAATCACAACCGAGGATGATTTCATGGAAGTATAATTTATACTTCCATGAAATCATCCTAGGTTGTGCATTCACTCGTTTGTTATAAACAAATAATTGAATACCAAAGATAAACAAAAATAGCCTACCTAAATATTACCTTCTGTGTAATTTGTTTATATTTTATACATTTTATTTATAAGTCTGTTAACTCTCTGAATGTCTTACTAGTGCACTGACTACTGAACAATGAGGTGAGACGCACCCAGAGATTTAGTTTGCTTCGATTGTTCTTTCTATTAATTATTCTCATCTTAAACAGGACAAAGTGTACAAACACACAGAAAAACAACTGGAGAATCGACAGAGATCCACGTGACACTCTATAATAGAGATGGTGTTTATTAAAGAGGAGAGTGAAGACATGAAGATTGAAGAAACATTCATCAAACATGAAGATACTGAGGAACAAACAAAGATGGCATTCATTAAAAAGGAGAACGAAGACATAAACATTGAAGAAACTTTCGAAGTCAAACATGAAGATGCCGAGGAACAAACAGGTTGGTTTTTATTCTCAAAGCTGAAATGAATGATATTTATGAATAATGCCACACAGGTGTAGAAATGTTTTGACATTTGACAGAAGTGTTGAGATCACAAACTAATGCTGCCTTCAAGTGCAGCTGAGAATATCCTGCTTTCACACTGGCCATTTGTTGTTAAAATGCAATTCTTCTAGTAAGATCATTTAATTTACTGAATTTAATTTTTTGTTCTTTTTAGAACATAGAGAAAAACAGTAAGAAATAGGAGAAAACAGTGTTGTAAATATAAAAGTCAAGAAAAAAAATAAGGCAAAACAAACATTCAGGTTAAATTTAGATATAATAATGTGAGGTATACGATTTTAATGTATAAGTTGTACACTTCTATATCGTGTATAAAGTAGAACAAAATATATAAAATAAATTAAGAGAGGAAAAAAGAAAATAATATCAATATAATCAAGTGAATTGATGACCACTGTTCAGGAGGCATCAGAATGGAGCAGAACTTATAAAGAAGGGACTGTATTTTATCATGTGAACGCTATAAACCAGTGGTTCTCAAACGTGAGGTGATGGAGGGGCTTTCGAACAAAATGCTGCGCTTTGGCATTCATTTAACTGTACCCCACTATTTTAAAGAAACATTGAAACTAAGCAAGTACTTCTGACAAGCCAAATTCTACTTTCGGTATAAAAAAAGATTAAATGTGAGTAAACGGTCAAATGACATCAAGTTACCTCATTTTTGCAGTGAAACTGACTGCATTCACACCAGCAGCGTACGTATGATTGAAAGCCCACAGAGTGCTGCTTTAGCAAATCATGCTGCTGTTCATTGTGTCTTTAAAGTAGATTTGTAGCACTTGATAGCATGAAGAACAAATGTTGACGGACAATTAAATACAAATACAAACACAATATAAACAAATTTTGAGCCATGATCCAGCTTTGCTTGCAAAGACTGAGCAGCTCCTTTTATTCCCAACGATGATACCCTCACCTTTTACAATTCACCTGCCTCCTGTGTTTCAAAACAGTTTACTTAGTTATTCTACAACCTTTTCACTTTTATTTTGTATCTGTCCCAATTGTTTTGGAGTGCATTGCAGACTTGAAAAAATGTTTATATTTATAAAATTTTCATTTTACAAAATGTCCCAACTTTTAGTATTGTAGTTAGTTTTCTTTGAGGTATTTGTAAGCAAACTTTGAAATATTCTCAAAATTTGTGAAATATAGTTGAGTTTACATTTCATCCATTTGCATGTCTAAATGTGGTATTACCCACCAAAATAACAGTGTACACTATGTCAGAAAAACGGGAATTCAATATAATCTCAAAAAATGGGGGTAAATACAATTTTTCACTTAAAGCTAATAGAAAATATCCTGACATATCACAGCAGTACAAAATGGTGTTCAAGAGTTCCAGGAATGAAAGAACAAACTAAAATCTCTTATGTAAAGTTTAACAGGAATTTTTATTTAAATTTGGGTGTCAGTATCAGCATCTCAACAAACACTGAAGCTTAGCTATGAAATTCACCAACTTGCTTAAAAACTCTGTTAGTTTATGTTATTACACCTATGAAGTAATTTTTTACAGTAAATTATTTTAACACTGTCTTTTTTGATAAATTCAATGCATTCTTAAATTAATTTCCTAAAAATCCTAATGATCGCATACATTTGAATTATTATAAATATAATAAGAGCCCTTATTATGAACACAAAATAATAATAATAATAATAATAATAATAATAATAATAATAATAATAATAATCAACTTTAATCTTCAATGAGAACAATTAGACTGTGCTTTATTTAATGGGGACGGTAAGGGACCTGGATAATGGACAGGGGCGCTGGCCCAAAAAAGGTTGAGAACCATTGCTGTAGACCATAATATCTTGATTTCTCAATTAGAAAATTGCATTGGTATTAAGGGTACTGCGTAGGAATGTTGACCTCTTCAGCGTCCTTCTCGTGTGGAGTTCCTCGAGCTTCCATTATTGGGCCTATTTTGTTCTCTATAAATTAGGGTCCAGCTGTAGGAAATATGGCAACTCGTTTCTTTCATTTTTATTTTATTTTTTAATTTTTTTTTTTTTTTTCAGAATAATTTGCATACACATTTATGGGTAAACAGTGTAAATTATTTAAAGGGAAAAAAGGAGAAAAAAAAAGGGAAAAGCAATGAAAAGCACAAAAAATAAACCAACAACAAAAACAACCACAGTGTGGTCCACATTATTACAATACCAGCATGTAGGACAGCTAAGGATACATAGTGGACTTATAATCAATACCAAGGCAGTTCAGAGGACTTTCCCACAGCTTCTCAAATGATTTAAATTTACCTTTTAATATGTGTACAATCTTTTCCATAAGTATGGTTTCTTTATTCAAGATTATCCAGTCCTTGATAAGAGGGGGTTCTGCCCCAACCCATTTATTCATAATTTCCTCCCCAACATCAGCAAAGGTTTAAAGACATCTGAATATTTAAAAAAAAGTGGAGGGCAAGACACCTGGTAAGCAAATTAATGGGAGGCTGTAACCGTCTCTTTATATATTACAGATAGTTTGTCGCAAACACCATTCCAAAAATCAGCAATCAAAGGACATTCCCAAAGACGGTGAAAGAGTGAATTTCAGCTATGTGGCGAGGAGCTCGGTCAGAAACGTCTTGCCACTCTTAAAGCGTCACGTGACCCCCAACTCGTTTAATTTAATTGCAGATGATTCTCAGCTTTATATGCCTTTGAAAAAGAAAGGTGAAAAGTCCGTAGCACCATTGTTGGACTGTCTTGAAGACAATAAACCTGGTTGGCCCTGAAAAATTCTTTTTTAAGTTTAATGAAGAAAAGAAAAGTTGTGGTATTTGGATCCAGGGGTGCTCATGACTCTTCTCAGTTGGATCTTTGTGTTTTAAGATTATATGTGAAGCCCAATGTAATAAATGTGGGTGTTATTATGGAGTGAAAACTAGATAAACAGGTTAATTCAGTAATTTCAGCTAGTTGTTTTCAGTTGAGGCAGTTATCCAAAGTGGAGTCATTTCTATCTTTTAGTGACTTTGAAAGAGTAACACATATTATTATTAGATATTAACCAGCTTTCTCACACATTTGCAGTTGGTATAGAATGCTGCTGCTCGTATGTTGACAGGAAACAAGAATATATTACAGCAATTCTGGCACCTTTCCATTGGCTTCCTGTTCATTTTAAACTCGATTTTAATTGATTTTGGTTTTAGTGTTTAAATGGACTTGAATATTCTGACTTAATGCAGCTATACACTCCAACAAGAGCACTTAGATCCACTGAGCATTTACTTTTGATTGTTTTTCCCATAAGGTTAAAGGAACCGTATGTAAGAAATTTATGTCAGTTAATCATAAAACGGCCCTGACATGTCACTAGACATTAAGAAATCATGTTCATTTCAAATACTTATATCACTGACAACAGTGGTCCGGCCAGGATATTGTCATTTAAAAGTGAGAGTTGCAGCCCTCAACTGATGTTATTGTTGTCATTTTGTGTTTTGGTCTGAGGCGCTACCCTCCAGCTATCTACCAATCACGAAGTCAGTAGAGTTTCGTGATCCGGGTTGCCAGCTCTGTTACAGCTGCGGCTATACGAAGGTGTCGGATAAAACATGTATAACGTTACGAAACCTAAAAGACCTCGTTATGAACCCGAAATACGTTGTGTTAAAGTCCGAAATAAAACCAGGATTTGTATAGAAGATGCCTTTGAAAGATGGAGACGGCTGAAAATGGAGAAGAATTTGAAGATAGACGCCATCGTTGGTAATTTTCTCCTGGACAAGTAAGATTCATCTATGTTTGGCTAACTTTGCTTCCGTACACAGTGGATTTTCTGCGGTCGGCCGTGCAAAATGCGTTCATAAAAAGCTTTATATCGCACCACGAGCAGGGTATGAAAACAATCTATGTTCCGACTGAAATGTGGTATTACAGTACATCTTTACGAAATATTTGGCTAATCGCATCTGTAAATTTCTGCGATACATAATTACTTCGCAAAACATCTCTCGTGAAGCATAAACATAACATAACAGAAGAAAAAACAATTACTGTGTAAGACTCGTCACTTGCCATTGGAAGCTCCTTGAAGCAGCCTACTCCTGCAGCTTAGCTGGCAACCTCGAGTCAGGGGTGAGCGGGAGGGGATACACCGTTGTACAATATTTTGAAAGTGATTGCAGTACCAGTTTTGGCCACAATCCTACATACGGTTCCTTTAAAAACCAGGGGACCTAGTCTAAACTCTCATACTGTGTTAAAAGCCAAAGAGTAAAGATGAGTTAAGTTTTTATGATTGTGCTGGACTTGTCTGTTTAACAGTGGTGTGAAAAAGTGTTGTCCCCCTTTTTTCACACTTTAACATTTCATATCATCAAACAAATTTAAAAATTAATCAAAGAAAACACAAGATCCAGTTTTTAAATGAAGGTTTCTCTTAATGAAGGGAAAACAAAATCCAATCCCACATGTCCCTGTGTGAAAAAGTGTTAAAACATAACTGTAGTTTATCACACCTGAGTTCAGTTTCTCTAGCCACACCCAGGCCTGATTACTGCCACACCTGTTCGCAATCAATAAATCATTAATAGGACCTGCCTGAGTGAAGTAGACCAAAAGGTCCTCAAAAGCTACACATTTTGAGATCCAAAGAAATTCAGGAACAAATGAAAATGAAAGTAATTTAGACCTATCAGTCTGGAAAAGATTATAAAGCTGTTTCTAAAGCTTTGGGACTCCAGCGAGCAATTATCTACAAATGGCAAAAAATGGAACAGTGGTGAACCTTCCCAGGTGTGGCCGGTCGACCAAAACTACCCCAAGAGCGCAGCGATGACTCATCCAAGAGGTCACAAAAGACCCCACAACAACATCTACAACAAGAGCCTGCACAACTGCATGAAAGAGACTGGGCAAAATGGCCTGCATGGCAGAGTTCCAAGACAAAAACCGCTGCTGAGAAAAAAAGAACATAAAGGCTTTTCTCAGTTTTGCCAGAACACGTCTTGATGATCCCCAAGATTTTTGGGAAAATACTATGAAGAGACAAAAGTTGAAGTTTTTGGAAGGTGCGTGTCCCATTACCTTAAGGACAATGTCCGGCCATCTGTTCGTGACCTCAAGCTGAAGCAAACTTGGGTTCTGCAGCAGGACAATGATCCAAAAAACACCAGCAAATCCACCACTGAATGGTTGAAGGAAAAACAAAATGAACACTTTGGAGTGGCCTAGTCAAAGTCCTGACCTGAATCCTATTGAGATGCTGTGGCATGACCTTAAAAAGGCGGTTCATGTTCAAAAACCCTCCAATGTGGCTGAATTACAACAATTCTGCCAAGATGAGTGAGTCAAAATTCCTGCACGGTGCTGTAACAGACTCATTGCACGTTATCGCACACACTTGATTGCAGTTGTTCCTGCTAAGGGTGGCCCAAACAGTTATTAAATTTAGGGGGCAAACACTTTTTCACACAGGGCCATGTGGGTTTGGATTTCCTTTCATAATAAAAAAAAACTTCATTCAAAAACTGTTGTGTTTATTTGGTTATCCTTGATTAATATTTAAATTTGTCTGTTTGTTTGATTGATGATGATCTGAAACATTAAAGTGTGACGCATGCAAAAAAAAAAAAAAAAAATAATCAGGAAGGGGGCCAACACTTTTCCACACCACTGTATGTGTTTATTGTTTTAAATTTAGTATACTTGTACAGCACTTTAATAAACACTTGTTGTATTTAAAAGTGATTTAAATTAGATAAATAAACTTTGACATTGATCTAACAGGTCAGTTTAACAGCCCGTTTTTTTGATTGGCTAACATAATGGCCCTTTTAACAAAACCTCAGAAAGAATTGTGTGGGGATTTTATCCCCTTTTTTTCACCGTCTCTTTCTAAATTTGTTGCATTTTATTCCCTAGGAGACAAAAATTGTACAGGAAAATTAAGATTAGTCTGTATATAGATATATATAGATCCTAAACTCTGTCATTAGATTTTCTAGATTTTTTATTTATTAATTGTATAATGGCCAGCCTAAACTCTTTCGGGTACCGGCTGAGCAGGATGTTAATTGTCTAAACTGGGGTTAACTTTTATTCCTTTTTTTCCCACCTTAGACCTAACAGCGCTGAAATTGGAGAGGGAGGTACTGAATGAAACTGAAGATCAGTTTGAGAATCTTCGAGAAAAATCTTTTTGTTCCTTACAGTTTGAAAAGACTTCTAAACAAAAAAGAGCTCAAACTACAAACCTTGAAGTCCACCAGAAAATTCACACTACGGAGAACCCTTTTACCTGCCAACAGTGTGGAAAGAGTTTTACTCTAAAAGGAAGCCTTAAAACACACATGAGAATTCACACTGGAGAGAAGCCTTACACATGCAAACAGTGTGGAAAGAGTTTCACTCGTAAAGGATTCCTTAAGATTCACATGAGTTTTCACACTGGAGAGAAGCCTTATACCTGCCAACAGTGTGGAAAAAGTTTCACTCTAAAAGGAAGCCTTAAAACACACATGAGAATTCACACTGGAGAGAAGCCTTACACATGCAAACAGTGTGGAAAGAGTTTCACTCGTAAAGGATTCCTTAAGATTCACATGAGAGTTCACACTGGAGAGAAGCCCTACACATGCAAACAGTGTGGAAAGAGTTTCGCTCAAAGTGGTAACCTTGAAGTCCACCAGAAAATTCACACCATGGAGAGTCCTTTTATCTGCCAACAGTGTGGAAAGAGTTTCACTCAAAAGGGAAGCCTTAAAATTCACATGAGAGTTCACACTGGAGAGAGGCCTCACACATGCAAACAGTGTGGAAACTGTTTCAGTCAAAAAGGAAGCCTTGACAGGCACATGAAAATTCATAATAAAGAGAAGCCTAAGAGATCCCCTTAGTGTAGAAAGAGTTTCAAACAAAATATATAGAATGGAGCATTCTAATTCACATTTAAAGCATTATGTTTTGTCCATAGTACACTTTAAGCTCAGTCAACACAATATAGCTAGTTGACACGGTAATGCATAAAAGAGCAAGGAATAATATGGATTATGGACAATGCGTTTGCTCTGTCTACAATGTAAGAACTTCACATTTGTATATCATGAATTGAAAAGAGATCTCACAGGAAGTGCACAATAAAGGACATTGTTAGCATTTTTAACATCGCCGTTTCGGGTTACAACTACAACCCTTGTTCCCTGAGAAAGGGAGGGAGACACAAGGACATACAGAGACAGGCTCCTCCCTCCGTCGTTTCCACCTAAGACTCTGTTCATCATTCTCTTCCTTGTGTTGTTCCATCAGTGCAAGGGTGCACCTTCCAGAAGGGGGATGATATGCCAGGAATATGGACCTGTTTTTGTTTCTGTGTGCCCTTTTTTGGTCGCTTTCCTTTCCTTTAGTCTAGTTAGTCATTCTGTGCACCTGTGTTCCCCAGTTACCCCATATATTAAAATCAAAGTCTGTGCATTCTGTCTCTGTTGGGTCTCTATCGTCCAATACGTCTGTCTTCCCTGTTCAAGTATTGGAGCAATTTTATTAAGCACTGCCCCCCCCCCCCCCAACCCAATTTGCAGTGTTCGAGACAAATTACTACCGTGAAATGCGTCTGCTTTACTTACTGCTCATGAAGAACACACTGCCAGATTCAAATGTGCAGTATGATGTCACAATGACAGAATCATTAACATAAATAGAATGTTTGAAGTCTTTGATCTTCAGTTGAAGCTTCTGAATGACTCTTGTGCAGATTTAAGCCTCAGAGTCTAAAAGTTTTCTTTCCACATACAAGTGAGCGCTAGGGACCCTGCAGGGCTTTGGTTGGTTGGTGGGTGCAGGATGTCCCTTAAGCTTTCTAAATGCTGGGTGTGGTGTTGTGTTTGATGGAGGCTGTGGCTGCGTTCGAAACCGCATACTCAATGAGTAGGTACTTAATTTCAATAAGTACTTACTTAACGAGCGCTAAAAGAGTACGTACTCTACAGCCAAATCTCGTTGAGTATGGATGTGATCTGCACGTCTTCCGCCATGTTGACGTTATCATGTGACCAACGACGTTATAACAAGTGCAACAACTCAACATATAGCGACAGGTTTAATTCATCTTTCTATAAATATTTTGATATTGATGAAATTTGTTCATTTTGTGCTCATGTTGAAGAAACAGCTTTCTTTTATTGTGATTGTAGTATAACGGATACGTTTTGGGTTCATTTAGGTTTTTGTATTTTTTAATTCTTAAAGAAATAATTTTTGTCAGGAAACCCCAAATTCTTTTAGTTATTTCTTTTGTGTTGGATTCAAAATTGTTTATCCACACGCAAAGCTAACTTAAATTCTTGTTGAATATCTCTTTTCATCCCTGAGGCCTATCAATAACAAAAACAAATCCGATTTTTGAATATTTTGATTATTCAGAGATATTTAATCATATTTCCCCGTGTATACAATAGCATACTATGATGTAAGCAAGCCTAATAGTTATGTTTTCAGTTTTTCTCATTGATTGTTCATTGTTAAAGATAAATACCATCTTTCCCTGAGCCTGTAATTGTAAGTAGTATTAATAATAAAAAGAAAATAAGCACAACAGGTGCTCAAACACCTCATAGCATCAGTAACACAACAACCCTACCTAGTACATCTTCCTCCATGTTTGCAATATCTGTACAAAGGAGACGTGGATCAGCTGCTTGAAGATCTTGTGTTTGGAGGTGTTTTTTGAGGATTTTACACTCAAAAAATCTAAGTATTACTTAGAAATTAAGATTACCTCAGAATGCACTGATCAATTATAATGATAAATGCTGACCTACAATTATTTATATTTTTCAGTAAAACAAGCATGTTTTTTTATCAAGTAATTAATTAATGCATATGTTAATGAAACTTATATTTTATTTACTGATAACAACATGGACATATGAGTAAAATAATAAAGTAACCATGAACATAAATAAAGATACATGGAACAAAGCTTTATTCAGACATATTGGTATTTTAGTCTTTCTCTAGACGCTCTCGCTGGCTCTTTGGTCTCTGAGGATGAAGAGACCACAGCAACATCTGGTCCAGATGAGACAAAGAGCAGGTGGAGTGGTGGAGGGTCTCATCGATGGCACTTGACCATTTCCAGGATGCTGCTGTGGATTTCTCTTTTCTCGATGCACACACCAGTCTGCCGCAGACATTTCAGATCATACAAAGATGCACAAATACAATACAAAAGTTGTCATTTTAACAGCACAATGTCATTAGATCTCTGTATTAGAAGTAACAAAATTACCAAACTTTATATTAAGTTACAGATTTAACTTTTTTCCCCACAAATGCTGCTGTCACCTTTCCTTTCAGGTTCTGCTCCACCGCAAAATACCTGCAACAAAGGCACAGAAATCTAGAATCAGAAAAGTGCTTAAAGTTTTTTTTTATTATTAATAAACTGCAACTTAAGGTTTAAATAGATGTCTGTAGTGTACTCACTCAAAGCCTTTGATGGCAGCACTGCTTCATCAGTCACTCTTCACCAGACAAGCATACTTGTCTCATCTGTCCCTGTAACATCCACGCAAGATTCAGTTTCCTCTGATTCATGTGCTCAATACTACATTTATGAGGTAGCTGTTGTGTTAATTGGCTTTTTATCCAATACAAATGCTCCTGAATATATCAACAGTACTATTCAACAAATGAAATAGATAACTCATGTTTACTTGTTTACTAACTATATGTTTATTTACATAACATTAATCTAAAGCAGTGTTGACAACAGAGAATTCTACTTAAACTCACATAACGTCCATCACTCATTTAGATGTCTGTTTGGTGTTGTGATGTGCTCATTTAATTCTCTCAGAACATGTTCCTGTCAGTTGTTAAACATTTAGCAATCATCTTTAAGATGCTACGGTCGCTATACGTAATAAAACGTGTTTTACAGCGAAATCACAAATATACTTTAACGTTACACGTATTGACACCTAATGCAAATCATCAGTTTACGATACAGTAGCTCAACAAATACGATTTTAAGACAGGGAACCGTGTTTTGGTTTGTAATACTCACATTTGTAAACACTCTCGTTGCGGTTCTCAATCACGTTCGATGATGACGTTTTAGCCTCCTGTGGCCTCCTGGGATTGAAAAGTGTGCATCAGATGAACACTTCAGAATCTGGGCTGAAGCAGTAGGACATCCGAGGATTTCTCGCCTACTCTTTTATGAATACTGAGGTTTCGAACGTACTTCTTTCTTCACGTACTCTTTTTTCCTACTATATAGTAGGTAAGTAGGCATATTCGAACGCACTAAGTAGACGTTCGTCCGAATCTCGCGAGAATTAGTTCACTCGCCTACTGATTCTCGCCTACTCTTTTATGAATACTGAACATTCAAACATACTTTTTTGCTCGCCTACTGCTTTTTGCCTACTATATAGTATGGAAGTATGCGGTTTCGAACGCAGCCTGTGTCACAGTTTTTGACAAAAGGGGTGCGGGGCTGTATTCTCTCCAATCAAATGAACAGTAATGGTTTATAGGAAGCCCACCCGACCCTGCCCTCTAGATTAATAGTTGTCAATCCCTGTTTACGCCTGTTTTAAACCTTTTTTGCAAAATATATAGTTGATTTATTTGTTAAAAGGCAAGCATATGAACAAATAATATAATGAAGAACATACATTTCCTTCAAATTATGACAGTTCACTAGTTTACAAACACACTAATATTCAAAGAAATAATAAACTCACAAAACTGAAGTTAAACAATCCTTGTGTTGAATCTTTTTATAAACTGATCATGAATTTACTAAAGCTGAGATACTAAAATGTGACCCTGGACCACAAAACCAGTCATAAGGTTAAATTTGACAAAACTGAGATTTATACACCATATGAAAGCTCAATAAATAAGTTTGTTAGGATAGGACAATATTTGGCTGAGATACATCTATTTGAAATCAGAAATCTGAGGATGCAAAAAAATCAAAAAGACTGAGAAAATCACCTTTAAAGTTGTCCAAATTAGGTTCTTAACAATGGATATTACAAATCAAAAATTACATTTTGATATGTTTACAGTATGAATTTTACAAAAAATCTTCATGGAACATAAACTTTACTTAATTTCTTAATGATTTTTGGCATAAAAGAAAAATCAAAAATTTTGTCCCATGCAATGTATTTTTGGCTATTGCTACAAATATACCCCAGCGACTTAAGACTGGTTTTGTGGTCCAGGGTGTGGCGATAGCACAAAACATGTGGAAAATAAAATAAGTTTTTTTTTCATTATGGCCGAGCGGAAGTTAATTACAGGAAGTGAGGATACGTATTTAAGGTGGAGCTGCAAGAGAGAGCGACCATATTGAGAGATGCAGGTCACCTGAATTCTGTTAGACGCATTGGCTGCATTGCGGAGATGATCTCGCTGTGTTTGGGTATGGTGGATCGCTACGAGCCTCAGTTGACGAGCGATCGTTTGTGTGTGCGTGCTGCACCTCTGGACACCAGAGTGAAAAGAGTGAAAGAGTGAAAGGAGTTTCTTATGCCGAAAAGTGCGAGCGGGATCACAAGGTGAATACCTGTTGTACATCTCTTGAATATTATGTCGTTAAAATGATCCCTCCCTGCCATTAGCGACCAGTAATCCACACAAACTGCAAACCCACACACACACTCTCTCCCCACACACAAACATCGCAAACACACACGAACATTAACACACGCACTTTCACCACGCACATATTTTTTATTTTTTTATTTATTTGTATTTCCTAAAAATAATCAAAGGTAAAGTTATGTAAAGAAATGTGATTTATGAATACTCTATTCGATGTTTTTGTGTTTCTCTTGTTACTATTTTCTATCTCTATTGTTTTCAAGGAGGGTTGAATGCTGAGGTTTTCTCTGTTTGGTTTACTGTTGCATTTTCCAAAATCTTGATATGGGAAGGTATAATACTTTCAAACTTAGCTACCAATAGTTTTTCATTAATGAATTCAATTTTGTAAAAAGCATCAGCAATATCTGTTAAATAGCAAGGTTTCTAGGCAGTTCTGACATGTCTTCAATGTTGAGAATTTTCTATGACAAGGTGAAAACGTTGTATAGGGGTGACCAATACACGTATAATTCATATAATTGTTTACAGGTAGAACACAGCAACGAGGCAGAGGTCAGAAGTGAAGCACGTCAACATGGTCCGCTGTGAGCCATCCAGCTGAAGATCCTGAACCTCTTCATGATTGGCATGAAATGAACTGGCAGCACACCTTTTCTTCACTTCAATGATAATACAGCAAGGCCAGCCAGTGACACTGACAGGCTGTACAGAAGTCTGCCCTGTATTAAATCACCTCTTGTCCAAATTCTGTGAACCATATGTTGCAAAAATTTGCAACAATGCATCAATATGCATTGATGAGAGGATGCTCCGCTGGCGCGGGCACCTCACTTTCAGGGTGTACAATGCTCAAAAACCCAGTAAATATGAATAGAAATTCTACATATTGTGCAATTCTAAAACGGTACTGTCGAAAATGCTGTCAGTTTCTGGCAACTTTTTAAAAGAGTTTAAATACTTTTAACATGTCTTATCAGTACCTTAGAAATGTTTGCACTAATGCTGTGCACTAATGTAGGTAACAAAATACATCAGATGTAACCTGTAAAAACTATTGGTTAGTAATAGATACTGTCACAGTTCTGTTTTTCATTGGTTTTTCCCATTTCTATCTGTCTGATTTGGTTGTGGCCTCTTTTGCCCTCATCCCCGTCACCTGTGTGTAATTATTGATCATCTGTGTCACCTGTGTTGAATTATTCAGTCACCCTTTATAAGTCTGTCTTTGTTCAGAACACTGTCGGTCTTCGTTTACGTCTTGATGTTCTACGTGTTTGAATAGTCCTGGCTGTACCTGTTTTGAACCATTTGAAGAGTTATATATTAAATATTGTTGATCGTGATCCTGTCTTCCGTCTCATCCCTTCAGCACGCAGTACACTTGTAACAGAAAGACCGACCAACAACAGTTTACCCGGCACCTTTTCCTGCGTTTCTTTTCTGTTTTTTGTATCAGTGTTTTATTTTTTTCTCCTCATGGACGACCCCAACGTCTTCATCATCCTCCTGAAGTAGGGGAAACGCTCTCTCAACGACCAAACCAGAGACTTCATGGTCCTCGCTCCATCTACGCACTACCCGGACAGCTGCCTATGCACGTTCTTCCGCAACGGACTTAATGACAACATCAAGATGCAGCTGTCCGGGGAGGGTCCTCGAGAGAGCCTCGCCGGATGTATCGAGTGGGTACTGGCTGTGGATCTCCCTGGACTGTCGGTTTTGTCGAGAAGGACGCCAGCCCCGCTCATGACCCAGAGAGCAGCCAATCATCGCCCCGACATGCAGAGCGTGAACCCGAGCGCACCGCGGATGAGGGATTAGAGCCGCGAGCGACAGAACCGGAGTCCTCTCCAGCTGATCAGGTGCGTGAGCCGGATTCTACATCTGTGACGGTGGATTGCGACGTGGAGCAAGTGAGGGAAATTGAGAGCCCTGCCAACTGCAACACCGCTGGGGGTGAGATGGAAAACTCTGGGGACCTGATCGACTTCCTTTCTGAAATCGAGGAGTATGAATCATGTGGTTTAATAGACTTTTTCACGGAGCCACTGGCTGACATAAACTTCCCTCCCACCCACCCGCCCGCCCGCCCTCCCGCCCTCTTCTGTCTGAATCTGCCTTGTCCCCGCTGGTTCCGTCC
>NC_133364.1:51924668-52011239 GCF_049309525.1 Garra rufa
ATCTCCACCTCGGCCCTCCGACCCTGTGGTTCCACCACGGCTCTCCACCGGGCTCCATCGTCCCTCCGGCTCCGCCTCGGTCAGTCGTTGACCATCCGCCGCCTCAGGACTCCACTCCTCTGGCTTCGCCTCGTCCCTCTGTCCCTCCGGCTCTGTCAGGCTCCTCCTTCCCTTCAGCACCGCCTTCGTCCTCTGTCGCTCCGGCTCGGCCGCGGAACTCCGCCTCTGCCTCGGTTCCACCTTTGCCCTCCGGATCCGCGGTGTCACCCTGGTCCCTCGGCTCTCCATCTCCGCCTCGGGTTCCTTCACCAGCTGCTCTGCCTCTGTCGGTCGGCCCCCTGGAGTCGGCGGTCCTTCCTCCACCATGGCTCCTCCCTCCGTCGGCTCCACCGTGGGCCGTCATCCTGGCTATAATCTGGGTCCTGCTCTCCTGCTTCAGGTCCCTCCTGTTTCCTCCCTGGCTCCTCCCACAGTCGTCGCCCCCTTGGACTGTCCTGTTTGCCCCTTGGACGTTTGTTCTGGTCCTCCTCCGTGGGTTGCGTCCTCCGCCGGAGCCCCCTCTCTCATTGACTCTGGTTTCCCAGGTGAAAAAAAAATATACTTAAATGCAATGAAAATACACTTAAATACCCGCAAATACATTTTTAGTACATTGTTATTTTTTTGTGTTAAAAAAGTGTGATGTTTATACACTATGAATACACTAATTAAAAGTATGTTTATACGTCAGTAGGACTTAAGTACACTTGAAAAAAGTATACTAAATACCAGTAATACTTAAATAAATTTTTAGTGTACTAAAATAAAGTATACTACAGAAAAAACATGCAAAAGAGTTTTATTAGTGTGTTTTTCAAAGACATGCTTTAAATGCTTTAAACATTAGTTGATTATTAGTAGACTGTTTACATACTAATCCTAAGTTTAAAATAAGTTAATATATAAAAAAATCTATTAGTAATGTATTGTAGTAGAAGTAGATTTTCTCAAAAGTTGTACTTAAGTAGACTTAATATGAATGCACTATAAGCATTAACACTTAAAATGATTTTGAGTGTGGTAATTTTAAGTTACATTAAATTGATTTTATTAAAAATCTATTAGTAATGTATTGTAGTAGAAGTACATTTCCCCCAAAATTGTACTTAAGTAGACTTAATATGAATGCACTATTGTCACAGAGAGAGTCAGACTGAGACGTGCGGATCCATTTGCAGCATTTATTTAGAATCGTCAACAGGCCTGAATAATCACCAGAAAACAGGAACAACGAAGGTAATCCGGGAAACAGTTCAATAGACAGGCAATGGTCGCAATGGCAGGAAGCAGGAATCGTCAACGGGGTACACAGTCCAGAGTCATACACAGATAATCCAACACAGAGAAATACGCTTAGAATTACGACCATAGGAACAATAAGACTTCGCAAGGTGGCTGTGTGTGTGAGTGGCTTAAATGCAGACAGTGTGATGAGGTGCAGCTGTGACCAGTAATCAGTAAAGTAAGAGCAGGTGAATGCAGTGATTAGAGCAGTGGCTTGTGGGAAATGAAGTCCATGATGTGTGGTGCAAGAGTTCATAATGACAGGATAGACCAGATACGTGACAAGACTATTAGTTAATATGTTATTCAGAAATTAATACATTATGACACATTTAAGTAATAACAATGTATTGATTACTTCATCTATGAATCATATAGAATGTTCATTTGTTGCTGATGCAGTAAGTATTTATAAACGTTTTAATTAGTGGTGGGCCGTTATCGGCGTTAACGTGCTGCGTTAACGTGAGCCTTTTATCGGGCGATAAAAAAAATATCGCCGTTAATCTATTCTCAAAATTGGGTTGGGAGCTGGGTCTAAACTACGCAAGCTATGATGACTTTCACCTTGATAGTTTAACGTGGATGTATACCAAAGACTATAGAATATGGTCGCGCGTTTAAGTGTCCTCCGCCAAAACACAGACGGGATTGCGTCGTCCTCCATTCATAAAAACCGAATCTACTATAGCGAAATGCCACGTAAATTCGTCGTTTTTTGGATTCATAAATCAAATATGGTCTGTCACTTAATTCAAATCGCGATATGGACTAGTGTCTGTGAAAACTGAAATGCAAAAAGACCGTTTTAATATGAATCCGGTATGTTCCGTTTGCCTAGCTGTATGTATGAAATTCATACTATGAATGGTGGAGATGCGCTTTTACTACACGCATACTGAAACACACGTGACGCTCCCGGTAATTTTTGGCATTTGCATCTCACATGAACAGATAAACTCAATCTCCAAAACTGCTGTGAGTGTCACTTATACCGTTTCATTTGAGAAAACTCGCATCATGTCATACTGTATACACAGAAACTTCACGGCAACCTGTCAAAATAAAAGTACGGTGTAACATGTTTAGTCATTATTTGGGTAGCACACATATTCTGAATGCCTTCAGCAGAATTCAAATTAGCCATTTTAATCTAGATTAATCTAGATTAATTCCAAGATTTAATCTAGATTAATCTAGATTAAAAAAATTAATCTATGCCCACCCCTAGTTTTAATACATTAACTCATGATTATCTGTGTATTAGTTAAGCAGGAATTAATGCATATTAGTGCCACCATAAGTGTAAATTGTCATTGTAATGCAGAAATATATCACAATAGTGCTTATGGTTTTTATTAACAGACAGGCAGATAGCTTTTTCAGCTTCTCTGATGCAATCTGGTGGTGGACATACTGGTCCTTTTACCACTGACATTACACTAACCTACAGGAACGTCTTCACAAACATAGGCAATGCCTACAACCCAATTACAGGTAATTATCAATTAAATCAAACCTTAAAACTTAGTTTATAGTGATAAGAAACCTTTCTGCTCCATTTGAATCTTTCTACAGCTGTGAAATATACATAAGAGAATTAAATGATCTGCCGTGTTTCAAAACTGTTACACAATGTGTTTGGTAATCAAGCATTCATGCAGGAAACAGCTAAATATTTTTTCTATTTATTTGGCTTAGGTATTTTCACGGCCCCACTGAAAGGAGCGTATATGTTCAGAATCTCTCTCTATGGTGCTGGTAGTCAAACTCCATCAACTGTCTCCATTGTTAAGAATGGAGTGCGTGTGGTTGTAGCACATGGTCAACAGCCTGGAGGTGTTGTAAACTCTTCGAATGGAGTTGTGTTGCTCCTGGAGGTTGGAGACGTTGTCTATGTGAGTCTTTGGTCGGGCAGGTGGATATTTGATGACGGTAATAAGCACAGCACTTTCAGTGGATTTCTACTGTTTCCTTTATAGACGATGAGCTTTGCAGGATGTGATATCAATAATTCTGAATCTTTAGATATGAATCATCATCATAATGTCAAGTGAAAATCATGATGAGTAATTAACATATGAAGCTGTATGAATAAGGTCTAATGTGTCTTTGAAATTTGAAATAGATTAGAACAGATTGTATAAAACTCAGTATAATACACTATACTCATTTGTGTGAACTGTCTATTTGTGTAACTTTGTATTAAGAGTTTCAGCACTGGAAGGACCCATGAATATCAGATGTGACTCAAACATGTTTAAACCTAAAAATGTTAATACCTTTTTTTATAGACCAATCTTTTTTAATTGAATTTACTGAATAAGTGAGCCTTGTGTGGGAAATTACAATTTCTCTAACTTTAAATATGCCATGACACTTTCTACCCACTTATGTGTTGGTGGTTTGTTTGACTTCCTGTCGGGCCAACAAAGAAGAGAAAGTCAATGCATCGAAACCTATGAACCAAAGTAGCATCACCTCTGTGACATCTAGAATGTGGGGTCTATTTTGGGGGAAATCCTCGCCAATTTACTTCTAGAACAGTGTAGCCTATGAATTATCTTAAATTGTAGTAGTTCATGACTGATACAAATATATATTAAATGAATTTGCTTAACTGTTGACTGCCAGACTGTCTCTGGGACTATCCTCCAAAGTCCTCTTCCCACTGGTTCTTTAAAAAAAAATCTAAAGGCAATGAGGCTGCTTTTTGATTTTAACTGTATACTGTAGATATCAAGGTCGTCAGATAGACTCACGTCAAACAGCTCCTCGATCCAAATATGAGGAAGAGAGGTTGAAAGGGTATTAAAATGTTTTTTGTTTTTTTTATGATGGTGGAAACCATTTAAAACATTTAAGTGTAGCTTGTTACTGATCCTTGATATGTATTTCTTTATCCTACATAACTAAATAAAAAAAAGATCAGTTGTGATGTTTTCTTTTTCTTATATTTTTATGAATACCCCCTTCAAATAAAAAAAAACCCTACATTTATATTAGGTGTAATATTAGCTCAAAAGGAAAATGTATAAATAATTACAATTATTTATATCAGATGCCAGTTGTAACTGTAGCAAAATTGAATTTCCATTAACTAATCTGTTCATCCAGCAAACATTCAGGGTAATTTCATATAAACTCTAAGAAATTACACACTCACCGGCCACTTTATTAGGTACACCTGTCCAACTGCTCCTTAACGCAAATTTCTAATCAGCCAATCACATGGCAGCAACTCAATGCATTTAAGCATGTAGACGATCTGCTTCAAAGTGACTTTGAATGTGGCATGGTTGTTGGTGCCAGACGGGCTGGTCTGAGTATTTCAGAAACTGCTGATCTACTGGGATTTTCATCACAGCCATCTCTAGGGTTTACAGAGAATGGTCAGAAAAAGAGATAATATCCAGTGAGCTGCAGTTCTGTGGGCGCAAATGCCTTGTTGATGCCAGAGGTCAGAGGAGAATGGTCAGACTGGTTTGAGCTGATAGAAAGGCAACAGTAACTCAAATAACCACTCGTTACAACTGAGGTATGCAGAAGAGCATCTCTGAACGCACAACATGTCGAACCTTGAGGCGGATGGGCAACAGAAGCAGAAGACATCACCGGGTGCCACTCCTGTCAGCTAAGAACAGGAAACTGAGGCTACAATACGCACAGGCTCACCAAAATTGGACAAAAGAAGATTGGAAAAACATTGCCTGGTCTGATGAGTCTCGATTTCTGCTGCAATATTCGGATGGTAGGGTCAGAATTTGGCGTCAACAACAAGAAAGCATGGATCCGTCCTGCCTTGTATCAACGGTTCATGCTGGTGGTGGTGTAATGGTGTGGGGGATATTTTCTTGGGACACCTTGGGCCCATTAGTACCAATTGAGCATCCTGTCAACCCCACAGCCTACCTGAGTATTGTTGCTGCCCATGTCCATCCCTTTATGACCATTTTATGTCATGCATTTTATTGGCAAGGTATCATAGGCACAGGAAGTGGGGGTACTGATGGTGTCTTTTCTGCGGGCAACTTTTTATCAGTTTATCAGCGTTACTCCAGAGTGCAAAACCACGTTTGGAGTGCCAAAATCTTCATAAGGTTATGCTGACAGATTTTTCGCAAACAGTGTGGTTGTTAACTCCTGACCCAAGCCCGTCTTTTTTCCCTTTGGCAAAACAACTCATACTACTGTTTTAGCAATTAAAATAATTCAGTTTTGTGTGTAATAGCAAAGTAGTTATAATTTAGTTTCTTTTTATTAAGTTAATTTATAAACGTTTGGAGCATTTTTTGGTTCATTAAACGTAAGCTTTTTGTTTTTTAAAGTAATGACAAAGCGGCCAGCAGCAGACAGTGAGTTGATCATAGTCTATGTTTGAATTTGCCTTGAATAAAATAAAAACTATATAAATAATAAATTAATAATAATTAGGTTTAAATTAGTACTTACGAAAATAAAACAAATCGAAAACGAAAACTTTTATCTTTTATTATGTAGCTAATCCGTAAAGATGCATTTCTCTCTAAAGGCACGTCCAATGAGGAGATGGATGAGTAGGATGGTTGACTTTATCATCACTGATTTAGAAAACACTAGTTTATAAATAGTTAATTAAAATATCTCCTTTCTATTTCACAGTCATGGTAATTACTTTTGCTGGTGCTTTGTGGCAAGCTGTAGCCTACTGCGTGTACTTGAATGCAGAACCCTTCCGTCTGCTGACAGGACCGTTCGAGCCGCTATTGATCTTGTTCATGGTAGTCATGGTAGCCTGGTCTCTGTTTCCACCTGAGCAGCATTTTTTTAATCACCATTAATGTCTAAAATATAATTTTAGATGCAGGGCTATAATACGTGAAACATGGAAATATAATGGATGTAAAAAAGTTTTATTGGCTACTCATATTGTTTCCTAATGGTTAAATGTGAGGTTCTGGAAACGAGAACTAAATTTAGCGGTCGGGTCAGGAAGAAAATTATTCTAAGCAGGCAGCGGGTGAACAAAGCGAGAATATATGGCGGGAGCGGGTGGGTGTGGAATAAAACCTCGCGGGAGCGGGACTAGTAAAGCAGTCCCACGCAGACTTCTACATTCAGACTCTTAGAAGGCAGAAACTGAATCAAACAGGATTCACTTTAATATCTATCAGGAAAACATGAACATTGATATCACAGATGTCCTGATCACTCACTGATCACGTAAGCAGGAGGATCATCCTTACCTCCTGTGACATGACATCTTGACTCTGGAAAAAGACAGGACTCAGCAGGCAAAAAGAACACTGTAGCATATCCCATTCTTACCATAGTCTATAACGACTACTATATGTTTTACATGCTAACTCTATTCAATCATCAAAAAACATAGAAGGTTACTAATAACACAAGAAATAGAGTTCAAGATCGATCCAGAATTCCACTCCCTCAATACATACATAATATAATAAAGGAAATTAACTAATCAGACTATTTTATAGCACTAAGAACGAGTTTAAACTGTACATGACAAAATAGTGGTAATGTAAAAAATTGTGTTCCAACTGTATCCTACATAGTCTATGTTCATTTAAGGGTAATTTTTCTTTCAGAAGACCACTAATCATGTCGACAGCAACATAACTAATTAAGAGATCTTTTCAGTGTTAAATCACTTTAATCTGGTTACACATAAAGCTGTGAGAATGGCTTATGTTTTGTTCAAAGGCAACAAAAGAGTTTCTCTAAGACTGGAAGACATGCGAGCAGAACGGATCGGAAGGATTTTCCAGGTGTGTTTAATTAGCAAATTAAATTTAAGTGGCATTAAGTCGTTATTGCTATCAACAGTTAAGAATATTTGCATGAAATTAATTACAGATAGCGTAATCAGTCTGTGTACGGTTTGATGCAGAAAATATAGGCATATATAGGGTAAAACAAGGTAAAACATTGCTTTTTTTTTTTTTTTTTTTTTTTTAATATTGAGGTGGCAACGTGGGCCTTTTATTACACAAATACTGTAAAATGCTCACTGGCAAAAGGCCCAAAGTTTTGATACAAATACTAAAAGTAGTATGTTTCTACTATTAAGTTTTTACTACTTTTGGGTTGTTTTTATCAAAAAGCATTTATTTTTTGTTCAATACTGTCATTTAAAAAATACAGAAATTTCTGAAAATGCGAAGATTCTGAAAATGTTACATGAAAATGATACATCCTAATTTAATACAGCTTTTACAGTAGTAACAAATAGGCTAAATGTGATATTTTATATTTTACATTAATATCATATTTTTTAGTAATATCATAATCTTCATAATCTTAATATATTTACCATCTGAATTATGCTTTTAAAGCACAATACTTTTAAATATGTTTCTGTTATTTAAAACAGTTGCTTTAAGTACCTAGACCAAAATAGAAAATCAAGACCTTTGTCTAAAAATATTGACAATTATTTTATCGATTCTCATTTGCTACATAAATCTACAACATAAAACACACACACACACACACACACACACACACACACACACACACACACACACACACACACACACACACACACACACACACACACACACACACACACACACACACACACACACACACACACACACACATTAATTAGGCTATTGCATCAAATCAGCACAGAATCAAGCAAGTCATCATATCAAGGATAAGCTAGATTTACATGTGCATCATCTTTGGTCAATTTAATTTCAAAGAACATGCTTTAACCAGCTCAAGGAATCACAATGCAAAAATCAACAGCTTTTTCCTTGGAATAAAAATGTAAGAACAACCTTAACATATAAAAAGACATTTTCCTCTGTCGTCAATTTTTTTGTCTTTTATATTTTAAGAAAGAACTTTAAAGGGTTAGTTCACCTGGAAATGAACATTTGTAATTATTTACTCACTCTCAGGTCATTAAGAAACCTAAGAAATGTTATATTCAGAAATATTCATGGAATATTGTGAACACTCTTGTTGTCGCTTTGTAAAAATGCAAATCTAAATGGAAGTAAAGGCATTTTGTCATAGAATTTTTTTTTTTGGCACATAAAAAGCAATTCACATCACTTCATAAAACTGGGATTAAACCACATGAATTACTTCAATTTTATGAATATGTTTGAAGTTTAAAAGTTTAGGATGAACAGATTTTCAGGAAAGTGACAGAAATCTCTCAGGTTTCCTTTAAAATATCTTAATTTGTGTTCTAAAGATGCACAAATTTTGTATGGGTTTGGAATGACAGTTTTGAGAGAAGAAATGTGGTTTTTGATAAAATATTTGACTGCCTTCAAGTCTCGATTCCCCAAAACTTGAGCTTTTACATCAATGCAATGCTGACAGTCCATTTTCCCTGGAAAATTTTTGACTGCAGTTTTTTTTGCCTAATTGTGTGTGTGTGTGTGTGTGTGTGTGTGTGTGTGTGTGTGTGTGTGTTTGCGCTAAAGCTGTGTGCTGCATCAAGGTGATGTAAACGACAAACTGCAAGTACTATTTGTTAGTAAAATAAAAACAGTGGAAAAGTGCACTTTAGATTACAAAAAGGGGAAAAAAGGACGTTAACAGGCATCCAATTTGTGTCACGGGTAAGAAGGAGGTCTGGGTCCAAATGCAGGGGAAGGAATTTAATAAAACAAAACACAAACAATCACAAACAAGGCCAACACGGCACACACGACTAGAATACAAACTAAATAAACAGAACTGATAACAAGGTCTAGGCAACAAGGTCCGGGAACACTGAAGACAGGAAACAGAGACAAGAAACAATGCAGACTCACAAGAGTGGTGGGAGAATGAAGATTATAAAGACTGTGGTAACAGTGAACAGCTGTGGGAGAAACAGGTGACATAATCAAGACAGTTGTACAGGTCAGGGGAGTAAAAGTGCAGGAGGAAGTGAAACAGCGACATCGTGTGGAGAAGGGAGGAGCTGCAGCCCAGAGTCATGACAATTTGATCCCATAAAAATCCCATAGAAACCATCCGACAGAATATTTATGTCTTGTCAAAAAATCCTAAAGGATTCCAATAAGAATTTTGTACAGGATTCTTATTGGAATTTCTATCATATTTTGGAACCATTTCTATAGGAATATTCTTACAAGACATAAATATTCTGTTGGATCAGTCCTAAAGGATTTTTTATGGGATCTAATTGGATGCTTGTTCATGTCTTTATGCAAACTTTTATCTGAAGGTGCACTTTTCCACTTCTTGTTTTGCTAACAAAAAGTACTTTCAGTTTACTGTTGACCTCACCCTGATACGTTGTTCATTGTATGTTGCTTATCAAAGAATCCTAAAGGATTCTGATAAGTAACTTGTATTGCATTGTTATTGGAATAGGAATTGTCTTATAAGATTTTCTTATGGGAGAATACATAAATATTCTGTAGGATAATTTCTACAGGATTTTAATGGGATCCTGTTTCATTTTAAAGCATCTATAAAAAAAAGAAACCTAACACTATTCCTATCAAAATCCTATAGGAACGGTTCCAAAATATGAATGAAATTCTAACTGGAATTCTGTAGAGGATTTCTATTGGAATGTACATCAAGGTGAGTTAAAGTAAACTGCAAGACACTAAACTATTAGATAGTGTTATAAAAAAGAAAAAAGTGTAAGGTTAGGATTCTTCAAAATTCTTGAAAGGTGCTTTAAAATAAAACCCATTAAAATCTTGTAGAAATTATGCTACAGGATTATTATGTCTTGTATAAGAAAATCCTAGAAGACAATTCCTAATGGAATCCTTTAGGAACGGTTCCAAAATATGATAGAAATTCTAACTGGAATCCTGTAGGATTTTTTTTGACAAGGGTTACTATAGTATTACTACAATATAACCGTAGTAAAACCATGGTATCAGAACCATGGCTTTTTAAAACAAAAACAAAAACAAAAAAATGCACCAAAAAAAACACAGTTACTACAGTCATGCTTAACTACAGTTTGACTATAGTATTACTACAATATAACCGTAGTAAAACCATGGTATCAGAACCATGGATTTTTAAAACCAAAAAAACACGGTTACTACAGTCATGGTTAACTACAGTTTTACTATAGTATTACTACAGGTGGGGACCAACATGGTGGAATACTTGCAAAATGCAGAGACCAGCGATGTATTCTGGCATATTTTGTACCTTGTAAATGAGACAACGACATCTTAGACATTTGTCATTGTTTCTCCTTTGCTGAGGTGATCCATCCACCTCACAGGTGTGGCATATCAAGATGATTATTGCACAAGTGTGTCTTAGGTTGGCCACAATAAAAAGCCACTCTAAAATGTGCAGTTTTGTCACACAACACAATGCCACAGATGTTGCAAGTTTTGAGGGAGCATGCAATTGGCACGCTGACTGCAGGAATGTCCACCAGAGATGTTGTCCGTGAACTGAATGTTAATTTTTCTACCATAAGCTGTCTTCAGAGGTGTTTCAGAGAATTGACAGTACATCCAACCGGCCTCACAACTGCAGACCACGTGTAACCACACCAGCCCATCATCTGGGTGAGCAGTTTGCTAATGTCAACATTGTGGGCAGGCGTATATTATGGACAACGAACACAGGTGCAATTTATGGATGGTGTTTTGAATGTACAGAGATACTGTGACAAGATCCACAACCATCACCTTGCAGCATGATAATGCACTGCCCCATGTTGCAAGAATCTGTACACAATTTCTGGAAGCTTAATACATCCCAGTTCTTGCATGGCTAGCATACTCACCGGATATGTCACCCATTGAGCATGTTTGGGATGATCTGGATCGGCGTATTCAACAGCGTGTTCCAGTTCCTGCCAATATTCAGCAACTTTGCACAGCCATTGAAGAGGAGTGGACCAACATTCAGTCCACAATCAACAACCTGATCAACTCTGAAGGAGATGTGTTGCATGCGTGAGGCAACTGGTGGTCAAACCAGATACTGAAAAAGGTAACACGGTAAAGCACACGGGAAGGGCTTCCATGAAGGATATAAATGGAGGATATAACGCCGATAGATCATTACAAGTAATGACTATGAGCACTTGTGGTGTGAACAGCTTTATTGTTTAGACGTGCTGCTTATTATATTTACAAATGATAAATTGGTGCCTCCATTGTCTCAGAGTCTATTTAAAACCAAGCCGCAGTCCTCAATTTGAATGGCTTGATAAAATGAACATTAGTGTTTATATAATCTGCATATATTTAGTAAAAAAATCTATCAAAATCTCAGCAGATAATGAAAAAACAAATTCAAAAAAGAGCATTATCAGCTTCAGTGACAGTTTATTCTGTCGTATACGTATGGCTACAAAAGTTTTTGAAATATGAATGCATCAAGGCAGTCCTGATAAAAACTGCAGGAGCAGAGGTAATTCAGTCCTTCAGCCATCGGCTCTGGTGCAGCATCACAATGCTCCTGACACTGAGAATGAGTTGCTCTGGTGTGCTGATACTTCACTGAACCTTACTGATGAAAAATTACCCATTTTGCCCACCATTGAAGATTCCAATATGAAATCAAATGAGTAAAAGAGCTCAGGTGAGAGCACAATACTCTCTAGTCATCTGTAAGTATTCAGCTTTTTACATTTCCTCCTATATTCCCATGTTCACACTTAATGGGACCCCAGTTATTACTCCACATACCCATATTTTATTACCTATTTGATTGAAACGTACAATCATTGCTCACATACCATTTTCATTTTTATCACTTTATTCCGCTGCTATTAACTATTACATATTACCATCAATGCTCCATCTTCAAGTACTTTTGCACACTTGGTGTTATTATGACTCACATCACACTGATAACATAAACATACAAATCTCTCATGTGTGAAACCTCATGTGGTATTGAAGTGCTGCTTTATTTCTGAAACTCTTTCCACAGTGATCACATACAAATTACTTCTCTCCAGTGTGAAGGTCCATGTGTCTGTTAAGGTTTCCTTTTAGGTTGAAACTTCTTCCACATTGCTGGCAGGTGAAAGGCTTCTCTCCAGTGTGAATTCTTATGTGCTCTTCCAAGTGTTGTTTTCGAGAGAAACTCTTATCACACTGAGGGCATGTGTAGGGTTTTTCTCTGTGAGTTCTCATATGAACTTCAAGGTTTTGATGTTGATCAAAACTCTTTCCGCAGTGACCACATATAAATGACTTCTCTCTAGAGTGAACTCTCATGTGTGTGTTCAGGGTAACTTTTTGCCTGAAACTTCTTCCACATTGCGGACAAGTGAAAGGCTTCTCTCCAGTGTGAACTCTTTTGTGGTTTTCTAAGTGGTGTTTATAATTAAACCTCTTTCCGCACTGAGGGCATGTGTAGGGTTGCTCTCCGGAGTGAATTCTCAAGTGGACTTTAAATGGTTGTTTTTGACCAAAACTCTTTCCACACTGATCACACATGTAAGGCTGATCTCCATTGTGAATTCTCATGTGACTGATAAAGCTTTCTTTTTGAGTGAAACTTACTCCACACTGTTTGCAGGTGAAAAGGCTCTCTCTATTGTGAACTCTCATGTGTTGATCAAGGTTTCCTTTTCGGTTGAAACTTCTTCCACATTGCTTGCATGTGAAAGGCTTCTCTCCAGTGTGAACTTTTATGTGTCTTGTAATGCTTTCTGTTTGATTGAAAGACTTTGCATACTGATGGCAGGTTAAATAACTTCTTACCGTCTTTCGATTTATTTCTATTAAGGAAGTCGTTTCAGTCTGTGAACAACTAAAAGATTTTTCTCCATTCATGAAATCCTGATCTTTCTCTTCCATTTCATTCAGTACTTCACTCTCCTCTTTCAGTGCCATCAGGTCTAAGGTGAAAAAAGATAAGTACAAGTTAACCTCAGTTTAATGACACAAAGCAACAGATTTCAAAACATTCAAACATGTAAATTGTAAAAACTAACATATAACTACATCCTATCTGCCCTAAGCCAGTGGTTCTCAATTCCAGTCCTCAAGCTCCACCCACTCTGCATATTCTGCATGCCTCTCTTAGTTAACGCACCTGATTCTGACAATTAAGTCAAACAAGTTGAATGAAAGTGACGGCTGTTACCAGACTTTAGGTGTGTTCGAGCTCATACTGCGCTGCGCAGATCGATCGGTGAGATTAGCCGAAAGCAGTCGGGGAGGAGCTGAAAACCGAGCCGTGAAGTCGGACAAGTTGGGGATCTCGTTGCTCCCTCAAACATGGCAGATCACGTGGCGTTTTCCTACTTTATTGCAGATGAACTGGAAGCTATAGAAATACCTTTTTTGTTGGAAGAACTGCAGCACATGCAAGTGAAGCAGCAACTATGGATTTCAGCATCAATCAATGTTGACCACATTACATTAAATGTCTGTGACATTTTAGTTATTCCATAAAAAATATTACTTAAATATGCAGCTGAATACTATAAGTGGTCTGTAGGAAAAAAGTACAATAATAAACTTATGCACAAATCCAATATAAGGAATTTAAGGGAATAAAATGTACTGCAGTCAAAAGATCGTAAACTATTTACGAAATGGCATGCAAATTGATTTGTTATGCAGGAAACACGCGTGATCATCGTCATGTGGTGAATGTGGCCAATCATGAGAAGCTGTGACGTCATCACAGCCTGGCGCAGTCCCTTCTGAAATGCTGCGCTGGCTGAGCAAGCCGGCTGTTCTCGAAACGCTCTCACGTTACTTTGATGCCACACGTGAACGTCACGTGGCGTCGGTTCAAGTCGGACAAAATTTCTAACCGGCATGCACTACTTTAAGTCAGCCGCCGATCGGTCTGTGCAGCGCCGCATGAAGTCGAACGCACCTTTTATTTCACATACACCATCATTACATTATTTGAAGCAGGCTGGTGCTCTGGGAAGATCTCAAACTCAGAAGTACAAGATGGGCAGAGAGGGGCTGTCAAATTCATGGCGAAAGGCAAAATATTTCGGTTCGTTAGTAAAAACAAACAAACAAAAAACGTCCAGGTTCCATAGCAAAATAAGAATGAAACCGTGTTCTAGTCTAAACGAATTATAATAATCTTTGCTAATATTCTGAATACTTCAAACTGCTTTGGACTTTGCAGTAGCAAATTATGCCTTTACTATGACCAACATGACAGAATATGATATTCAGCTGTTTGGTCGCGCTGGTGTTTTACGTGTCTTTACGCGCACACTATGTTCATTTGAAAAATAAAACACAGTCACCCAAAAGTTACACTAGTCAATTTAAATAGTTTGTATAACATGCAGTTCAGCATGACCACCGGTCCTGTGGCACATTTTTGCTCATCATGATATTTTCCGTCGACGTGCATGAAGTACAAAGCTTACCCAATGCATAATAATTTTGCTTCAAATACATTGCAGATATGGAAACATTTGTATTTGTGGCAAGAGAGGTAGTCTACATAAGCCCATCTTTACTTTCACATTTAATTTGTTTTGGATTGTTTACAGTTTTTTTTAATTGGTTTGGTACTATTTTCATAAGTAAAGTGTGCATTTTCAAATCTCTTAGTACAAAACTTTAAACTGATCACATTTGTAACACCACTAGTCATTCTTTCAAATCTGATGTCATGATTTCATTGTATTTGGTCATATTTTCATTCCACTTAATCATTGTTTCAGAACACAAGATCATTGTGATATATATTGAGAACATTTGCTTTAATCACCCAAACAAAACAGTAAGTTCTTTTTTCAGCTTAGTACTTTTACCAATCATTTCATTCAGGAGCAAATAATACAAGGTAAGCGTTTCAAATTGTCCTTGGTGCCGAATGAGGGTAACTGAACTGTAAAATTTACATAGCAAATATTACACTTATGTTCAGACAAAAAAAAAAAAAAAAAAAAATATATATATATATATATATATATATATATATATATATATCGCTACCTGGATTTACAGTTTTTTTTAATTGGTTTGGTACTATTTTCATAAGTAAAGTGTGCATTTTCAAATCTCTTAGTACAAAACTTTAAACTGATCACATTTGTAACACCACTAGTCATTCTTTCAAATCTGATGTCATGATTTCATTGTATTTGGACATATTTTCATTCCACTTAATCATTGTTTCAGAACACAAGATCATTGTGATATATATTGAGAACATTTGCTTTAATCACCCAAACAAAACAGTAAGTTCTTTTTTCAGCTTAGTACTTTTACCAATCATTTCATTCAGGAGCAAATAATACAAGGTAAGCGTTTCAAATTGTCCTTGGTGCCGAATGAGGGTAACCGAACTGTAAAATTTACATAGCAAATATTACACTTATGTTCAGACAAAAAAAATAAAATAAAAATAAATAAATAATAATAATAATAATATATACACACACACACACACACACACACACACAAAAGAATAAAAAAAAAAAACA
This sequence comes from Garra rufa, assembly GCF_049309525.1. NCBI lineage: Eukaryota > Metazoa > Chordata > Actinopteri > Cypriniformes > Cyprinidae > Garra > Garra rufa. The sequence goes on from NC_133364.1 coordinate 51,940,387, forward strand.
CTCATCATTTACATAAGTCATTTACATAAGCAAAATACACTGCTTGGCCAAAAAAAAAAAAAAAAGTCGCTACCTGGATTTAAGTGCTATGATCTGGGGTTGCTGCTGTTGGTCAAGTCTAGGTTCAGCAACAGTATGTGCTCAAAGAATGAGGTCAGCTGACTACCTGAATATACTGAGTGACCAGGTTATTCCATCAATGGATTTTTCTTCCCTGATGGCACGGGCAGGGGCGCCGCTCGCAATTTTGGGCCCTATGACAAAATATGAGGTTGGGCCCCCCTACCACACCAAAGCAGATCTCTGGGGGCCCCTAAAGTGCGTGGGCCCTCAGAATTGTCCTAACTTTCCCCCTCTTAGCGGCGCCACTGGGCATGGGCATATTCCAAGATGACAATGCCAGGATTCACAGGGCTCAAATTGTGAAAGATTGGTTCAAGGAGCATGAGACATAATTTCCACACATGGATTGGCCACCACAGATTCCAGGCCTTTTTCCATGGCCTTTTTTTTTTTGGTGGAAACTTTTTTTTGGCCAGGCAATGTATTTTTACATAAGCAAAATATATTTATTCACCTATTGAACAGTGCAAAGTCTCAAACACAGTTCTACTTATATGGTAACTAATTGTGATCATCAGGGGAAACAATTAGTAATTAGTATTTCTTGATTGAAAACTCAGCAATTTGTAACTTACAAATGACCAGACAACAATCAGTCAAGTTGAAAATGCATGGACATAATGAATGATTCATTGATTAATCATTAAGATCAGTTGAATTAAATGACAGACAAATGTATTCAACTGAATGATAAGAGATGCAAATCAAAAATTTGATAGTGATAACGTTATGAAAGGCAGTTACTGTGAATGAAACATTTATTTAGATGAAACACGTATTTTGTGTAGTGAAAAGGATATTTTGTGATTATGTGTATTGTACTAACACAATTGAAAATATGCTTAAATGTTTGAAAAAAGTGCACTTTTGATGATCTGTTGTGATATAAGTACTAAGAGTTTTGAAAATGTACCAATTGCTTGTGAAAACTGCGCCAAACCAATTAAAAAAAACTGTACTGTAAGTGCTATGATCTGGGGTTGCTGCTGTTGGTCAAGTCTAGGTTCAGCAACAGTATGTGCTCAAGGAATGAGGTCAGCTGACTACCTGAATATACTGAGTGACCAGGTTATTCCATCAATGGATTTTTCTTCCCTGATGGCACGGGCAGGGGCGCCGCTCGCAATTTTGGGCCCTATGACAAAATATGAGGTTGGGCCCCCCTACCACACCAAAGCAGATCTCTGGGGGGCCCTAAAGTGCGTGGGCCCTCAGAATTGTCCTAACTTTCCCCCTCTTAGCGGCGCCACTGGGCATGGGCATATTCCAAGATGACAATGCCAGGATTCATTGGGCTCAAATTGTGAAAGATTGGTTCAAGGAGCATGAGACAAAATTTCCACACATGGATTGGCCACCACAGATTCCAGACCTTAACCCCATTGAGAATCTTTGGGATGTGCTGGAGAAGGCTCAGACTCTACCATCATCAATGCAAGATCTTGGTGAAAAATTAATGCAACACTGGATGGAAATAAATCTTGTGACACTGCAGAAGCTTATCGAAACAATGCCACAGCGAATGCGTGCCGTAATCAAAGCTAAAGGCGGTGCAACGAAATATTAGAGTGTATGGCCTTTTTTTGGTGGAAACTTTTTTTTGGCCAGGCAATGTATATTTACATAAGCAAAATATATTTATTCGCCTATTGAACAGTGCAAAGTCTCAAACACAGTTCTACTTATATGGTAACTAATTGTGATCATCAGGGGAAACAATTAGTAATTAGTATTTCTTGATTGAAAACTCAGCAATTTGTAACTTACAAATGACCAGACAACAATCAGTCAAGTTGAAAATGCATGGACATAATGAATGATTCATTGATTAAACATTAAGATCAGTTGAATTAAATGACAGACAAATGTATTCAACTGAATGATAAGAGATGCAAATCAAAACTTTGATAGTGATAACATTATGAAAGGCAGTTACTGTGAATGAAACATTTATTTAGATGAAACACGTATTTTGTGTAGTGAAAAGGATATTTTGTGATTATGTGTATTGTACTAACACAATTGAAAATATGCTTAAATGTTTGAAAAAAGTGCACTTTTGATGATCTGTTGTGATATAAGTACTAAGAGTTTTGAAAATGTACCAATTGCTTGTGAAAACTGCGCCAAACCAATTAAAAAAAACTGTAGGCAAATTTATTTATTTATTCATTTATTTATTTCATCATTGTTCTGTTCTGAATAAGATTAAAGTTAAAGGATTTGTTGTGGAGTGAGGGAAATAATGTCATAACATTATGCTGTAGGCCTGTTCATTTCAGAATATAATAATATGTGACCCTGGACCACAAAACCAGTCTTAAGTCGCTGGGGTATATTTGTAGCAATAGCCAAAAATACATTGTATGGGTCAAAATTATTGATTTTTCTTTTATGTCAAAAATCATTAGGAAATTAAGTAAAGATCAAGTTACATTAAGATTTTTTGTAAAATTCCTACTGTAAACCTATCAAAATGTATTTTTTGATTAGTAATATGCATTTTTAAGAACTTAATTTGGGCAACTTTAAAGGTGATTTTCTCAGTATTTTGATTTTTTTGCACCCTTAGATTCCAGATTTTCAAATAGATGTATCTCAGCCAAATATTGTCCTATCCTAACAAACTATACATCAATAGAAAGCTTATTTATTGAGCTTTCATATGATGTATATATCTCAGTTTTGTAAAATTTAACCTTATGACTGGTTTTGTGGTCCAGGGTCACAAATGTGACTTATAGGCCTAGCCGCTGTGACCTGTCGGTTAAATTTTTACGTTAATGCATTTTACCTTCTGCAAACGAAAATAGCCGCTTGATTCGGTTATATATTCTTACTGTCAGTTAACAAATTTACAATAGAATTTAGCTTTGCTTCCCAGATAGTAACAGAGTCTGGGCCAAATCTGGCTTACATTCCACACTTGTCTTTTATTCACAGTCTTGACTGCAAAAGTTTGTGATTTGTTTTTATTTTTGTATTTGTTATGTACTATAGATTCTGACAATTAAAAAAATCAGGCTCCTGTATTCATGAAATCAATCACTATCTTTGTTCAAACACGGCAGTAAATTAAAGTGCTGTTTTTGTGCGGTCTGTCATATTTTAGTAGCTATATACAACAAATCTATACAGCGCTTCCTTTAGGCTATTTATTACGAAGCTGTCAACACTGTAAACTCTGACGACATGCAATCAGTTGACGAACACCCATCCATATATAGACTATGTTATTCAATAATATGTATAAAATGATTTTATTTACAAATTTTGTGTTTTCCCTGTTTTATTCGTTTAATATTGTGAGACTGGTGCCATTGCTTTTTTGTTTTTATTTTTTTTTCAAGAAAGAATTCAACCCCCCAGAATATGAGATAAATCCAGCCCTGTACATGATACAGATTTTTGTTGCCAAATTGGTTTGGAAGAGTGGTTAAATAAACAATTAAACTGAACTTGCATGCCTGTATGACTGACAATTTAATTGATCACTGAGAGAGCACTGACTTTGTATGATGTTGGTTCAATAGAAAAATGAAATTTTAAAAAATAGCTTAGATGTAGTGAACTACTTTTGCCATGATGCTGTAGCTTAGCTTGCTACATTTCCAAAGGCTGTAGCTTTAGTGTAGTTAAGCTTCATTTAATGAAGAGTAACTGTTAGCTTAGCTCACTACATTTTCCAAGTAGCTTGCCCATCACTGCCGGCAGGCACTACTTTAAGTCAGCCGCCGATTGGTCTGCGCAGCGCCGCATGAAGTCGAACACACCTTTTATTTCACATACGTCATCATTACATCAGAGCAAGACCACATGAGAAATATTACTCAATCCTAGCAGTGAACATTAACATTTAAATATCAAATGACACAATTCTTTAAATGCTGTTTTTAAATAAAAAAAAGGTCTTTAAGAGAACTTTAAGAAAAACATTAAGCTAAAATCTGCAGGAAGGTAGATAGTTTAGAAAAACACCTAACAAAGACTAATTAAATGGGAATAGGATAGTTTAGCTTTGAGAATGAAAACCAACCTGTTTGTTCCTCAGTATCTTCATGTTTAACTCTGAATGTTTCTTCACTCTCCTCTTTAATAAACGCCATCTTTATAATATTGTGTCACGTGGATCTCTGTTGCTCCACCAGGAGTTTTTTTCTGTGTTTGGAAACTTTTTCCTGTTTAAGATGACAATTATCAGAAAAAAAAAAAAAAAATCTCAATCAGCTCTAGTTCAGTAGTCAGTGCACTAGTAAGGGAATCAGAGTGATAGTTAATGGACTTAAATGATCTGATTAGACAAACAATCAAAACTTTAACTTTTACTATTCAGGTATTTAATGATTATAACATTTAGTATATTACATACATTATTATAGTATATTACGTTAATCTTTCTAAATGCTGTTGTATTTAAGATTGTCATAACAACAACAACAACAGAAACATTTGCAATTGTTTGTCAAAGTTGTCATTACTCATGTTTGAGTTTGTTCTTCTCGTTGTATTGATTGTTTTGAGCAGCAGGTCTCTCAGCGAGCAGCGATTGAATCATTTTGTGAATCAACTGACTCAATTGACTCGGAGTTTGTAATTCGTGTTTCTGATCTGAATCACTAACAGAGAGAGAAACCAGGCGCTGTGTGGATGCGCTTCGAATAATAAATCATGAAAGTAGTATTCAGAGTTTTATTTTTGGTGAAAAACATATTGAAATGTATATATAGAAACGTTACAAATCTTTACAAATTGTGATATTTATAGTTTTAATGTATTATTAGTTTTATTTTTTCCAAATGCATTAATGCATTCTTTCATTTATTCATTCATGTATTTATGGCAACATCTATTTCCACAAAATTATTTAAAATTGAATACTCTGTTTTTGTTTATGCATTATGTTGACATTTATTTATTAGACCTTTCTTTGTTAGCAAGGGCCACAGTAGCACCTTGTGAATGATTATGATAAACTCACTTCTGAAAAGGATTTGAGCAGAGATTGTTTACCACTTCCAGAACAACCCCCCTATCTGAGTCCTCAAACATGGTTATATTGGAGGAACTCAAGAGAGTAGGAAACCTCTTTTCAAAGATGTCCTCTTTGTCCTCACATGGCACTTGTTTTTTAATGCAAAATTTAATTTATTCACTTATTTGACTAATTTCATAACTCAAAGTTCTCTTTCATCATCTTGTGTTGTGTGTATCGGGTAGGCTTCATGCACGGCTGTCCCATTTGCTCAATCGACCACCAGTTTATATAGTTTTTTTGGAGCTTGCCTGTTCCCAGGAGATTTTTTTAAGTGCACTCTCAAGCCAGGAGGACTTTTTTTCCACATGCTGCTTTGGATGGACTCTAAGAGGTTGTATATGATTGATGAGATCCACCAAAATCAGCAGTGTTCACACAACACTCTGGACTTTCAATCTGGCAACTTTGGCCACACCCATTGCGCGACCCTGCAGTTATTCCTACTTGGGACTGTTTTTCTGTCATGTTTAACACAAAACAAGACTCTAGAGTGGAAGGTAAAGGCTAGTATGGCATCATAATATCATAGAGTTACATTCATAGAGCATTTCATTATTATACGACCATCAGAACCGCTTATACTATGTATAGCTGAACTGGCGCCTTTATATTGTCAGGATTCACAACCGCATTCTCATATTTAAAGCTGCGCTGTGAGTTTTAGCTTTTATTTGGCATACTATTCATAGAGACTTTCATGATCAGGGTTAGTTCATCCAGATATGTAGGCCTATTCAAGCTGATGTTTTAATCTGCTGAATAAATAAAATATTTCAAGTCTCTACTTTGTAAGTAACAGCTGTCAGTGCCAAGCAGTAACTGTGAATGCAGCCATAATGTGCATTTCTATTGATTGTATTGTATCACTGCCCTGTAATTCTTTTTTTTCTTGCTTCCTTTCTTTTTTATTAATTTATTGTTATTATTTTCTTTCTTTCTTTATTTTTTGTAAAGTATTAATTATGAGAAAATGTTTGAACAAAATATTAAAAGATTAACAGCAGAAGTTATTATTTATTAAGAGTCTAACAAAAGAATTCATTAACTGATAAGAAAATAATCAATAAATTAAAAAATAGAATGGATTAGTCGACTAATTGAAAAAATAATCAATAGATGAGTCGACAAAATAGTCATTAGCTGCAGCTCTAGTATATACTGTGATATGAAAAACTAAAGAAAATACAGTAATTTTCACCAGATGACTTATTAATTGAATATATTTATTAATTAACTCAACCAGAGGTCACTGGCTAAAATTTTAGACTTTGATTTTAAAAATCAGGTGAAAGTAATCCATTAATGAAGAAAGCAAAAATATTAAATGTCATTGATGTATATTTAATGAGTAATCCACTATTTTGTAACGGGGTGGTAAAAATTACCATTTCACCTGAGATGAAGATGGCAAAAAAAAAAAAAACGCTCTTTTCACCTTTAATACCATGACTGAGGTGCCCTTGAGCAAGCCCCCAATTGCTGTCTGGGCGCTGGAGCAATGGCTGCCCACTGCTCCGGTGTGTGCACTTGCATGGGTTAAATGCAGAACACCAATTTAAAGTATGGGTCACCATACTTGACAATACGTCACAACTTTCCCTTTAACAATTACAAATTTTAAGTTTCTGAAATTTTGTTGATCTGACCCATTTGCATGATAAATATATTTTGTAAGGAATTTATTTTTTAGCCTTAAATTGAATATATCTCTTTGTCATCATAAAACATATAAGTTAAGGAAACAGTGAATGACGTCATGTATTTTTGAGGTTTAACTTTTATTATTAGTAGTATTATTATAATTATGGATTTTTATATTTAATCCACTAGGCAATTGCTGTCATTGGTGAGGATGCATCCTCTATTGAGGGTCATGTGAATGTCCTTCATATCCAGTACAGCAAGATGCGACCAGACACCTTGGTGGTCAAAGACCGAATGCAGCGAACTTTTGCGTGGAGAAGAAGGGAGATAAGAGATGGAATGACTGTGGAGGATACACTTCAGAAATACCCTTTCTTAAAAACACCCTCAGGGGTCAGTGATATCACAGATTTTAAATCGGTTCTCTCAGCTTAAAATAAATGTTGAATGGTGATATAAACAAATATTTTGCTAAAATTAGCATTTTTAGTTAATGTGAATGGTTATATTTCTCTTTTTGTCAATTTTCAGTTGTGTGATGAGGTTGACCGGATCCATTCATCAGCTGTCAGATTAAGCCAGCGCTTCAAGGAAGGCTTTACCTCTATTGTGCCAAAAGTGCTTGAGCTCCAAAGAAATGCTCCATTGGCCAAAATCTACCAAGAAGCAAGAGAAGAAATGCTTGGTGAAGATCTACCAGGTATTGGCAAATTAAAATGATGTGCTCTGCAAATATATTTGTTGAAGATTTGTGCTTAGTGTTTATACAGTATCTCAGTGAGAAACTGATGGAGCAGTGAGTGATATGACCAACATCTTGTATCATGATATGAGTAATTGTATTTTATGATAATAATTCATCACAATATAGTTATTTTTGCAGGAAAACGGTTTAATTAATACGTTTAATTTAATAAGTTTAGAAGTTAACCTCCAGAACAAAAATTTACAGATAATGTACTCACTCACTTGTCATCCAAGATGTTCCTGTCTTTCTTTCTTCAGTCATAAAGAAATAGTTTTTTGAGGAAAACATTTCAGGATTTCTCTCCATATAGTAGACTTCTATGGAATTCTATAATTCTATTTGAATTTATAAAATGCAGTTTAAATGCAGCTTCAAAGGACTCTAAATGAGTCCAGCCTAGAAATAAGGTTTGCTTATTTATTTTTCCTCAAAACATAATTTCTTTAAGACTGAAGACAAGAACATATTGGATGAAAAGGGGGCAAGTACATCATCTATAAATTTTAGTTTTAGAAATGAACTTCTACTTTTAAAAAAATGTCTATAAAAACACTAGTCTAATGTAGAGTAAAACATTTTCAAACCTACAGTTGAAAATAATAAAATAAGAAGCATGCAATTACAAGCTATAAGACAAAACAATTACAACAGAAAAATAAATTGGATAAATAGAATAAATTAACAATAAATGGAACAAATTAAATGTAGTAAACGTTTTTCAGTTGTGATTGCTGTAGATTATTAGGCTGCAGTTGCTTTAAAATGTTAGTTCACAAAAAATGTCAACAATTGATCATGTTGTCTAAAACCCTAATACTGTTATTAATTTTCAAAACACAAGATATTTTAAATGAAATCTGAGAGCTTACTTTTCCATTCAACTACAACTTTGTTGCTTTGTGAAATTTATAAAGCGATCATAAACCAATCCTTAAGAAACTGTTCAGTCCAAATTTTCAGGAAAGGCTTGATGGCTTTATATGATGATCAGATTTAATTTAAGACACCGCACTGTAGCATGCTACTGTATAGCAGTGGAGACAATAGTCCAAATTTAGTTTATTGCCCACTCCTACTCTGATCAGTAGTTTTTAGACCTGACTGAGCCTAATTTTTTTTAAATTTCGAATAAATGAATAAGAAAACGGGACATTTATAATATCTAATTATTGAAAAGTACTTCATTAATTAATTTATCTATTTTTACAATAGATTCTGACTTTCGTGCAGCACTGATTCTGCTGCCCCACATCTTTAAAGAGAAAGTTGAGAGCTTAATCACATTGGGAGAGGTATGGAACTATTTGTTAAACTCTCACTTTGTAATAATCTGATACAGGTCTGGTTGTGTAGTTGTGACAGATGTTGCATTGTTTTACTAAGATGTTTAACATTTTCTTTTCTTCTCACAGTGTGATGCTGATAATCCGTACCCAACCATTCAGTTAGTAGCAACTGAATGGAAAATGGCTTTTTCCAAGAGGGTTCAAGTCATTGTCAAAGCAGATGGTGTGGAGGTGTGCAGGGGAATAGGAGTTGAAGAAGGGATACTTGCAGCCTTCAGTGCCTACTATGTTTTCAACCTAGCTTACCCTCCTTTCATGAAGAATACACTGACCTTCCTACAGCATGCCATTGCAAAGATTACTAAGGTGGGTGGCAAGCCCCTTCCAATTACTGTCACCCGAGTACTTAATATTCTCTGCTAAAAATGCCACAACCATATCAATGCACAAGGTGTAGAAGAAAAACCCTCACCTTAATGAAACTAGTTCAACATATTGGTCTGGTTCACAACCATGAGCCCAATTTCAGCATCACTTGTGGACTGAATAACTGCAAGTCATCTTTTACAATATGTCTTTCAGGCGTCATGTCTATCGAAAGCATAGGAAGCTTGTTCTACCTCCTGATGATATGGATGCTACTGAAAACATGGACAATGACGATGATTTTGAAAACATGGACTGTCACAATTATCTGGAGAATACCAATGAGCTACAGCCTAGGGCAGACGAAATGCATCCACCTAGTAGGAACGAGCTTTTGACAAATTTTAAAGAAAATCTCTTCAGTTTCATTCTAAAATGTAGAGAAAAAAATCACATTCCACAGACTGTCCAGCAGGAAATAGTGAATGACATCAATTTTTTATTTTGTTATTTTAAAGAGAATTACGACTCTTTTATTATTTATCATCTTCAAAAAAATGGGTTCAACATTTTAGAATGTCCTGAAATAAGAGAAATGGTACAGTCAAAGGATTTTTTTGAAGAAGCTTCCAAAATTGTTAGCTCTCCCCACATGCTGAAAGAACATTGTAAATCTAAGCTTAGGCTGGTTGAACCGGTACATCCAATTTTGAGGTCACCTAGTGGACACAAAATAGGCACATATTCATATGTACCCATCACTGAGGTTTTAAGTAACTATTGCTCACATGAGGACATATTTGATGAAATTCAAACAAACAACTATCTAGACAGCGATCCAGATTATTTAAGTGACTACACAGATGGTACATGTTTCAAGGAACATCCCTTCTTTAAAGTTAATCCGCATGCCTTACGTCTTCATTTTTATGAAGATGAATTTGAGGTCGTCAACCCTCTAGGTGCAAAAAAAACCAAGCACAAGCTTTGCGCTTTTTATTATACGGTAGGCAACCTCAAACATCGCTCAAAACTGAAGCACATTCATCTGGCTTTATTAGTACGACAAACATTTGTAAAAAGCTGTGATGTTAGATGATCTTAAAAAACTTGAAAGTGAAGGGTTTGTGGTAACTGTAGGTGGGATTGAGCAGACTATTCACGCTGCACTAGCAACATTTTCAGCAGACAATCTTTCAGCACATATGTTGGCTGGTTTTACTATGTCCTTTAACTCTGCTAGAGTTTGTCGCTATTGCATGGCAACCCACACAGAAATAAAAGAGAAGTTCAGAGAAAGTGATTTTGTTTTAAGAACCCAAGAGGTACATCAGTACCATCTAATGTGCATTGAAAACACTGAGGATCAAAGAATGTATGGTGTAAACTATCCTTCACCATTTAATGACCTGAACTATTTTGATGTGACACAAGCATTTCCGCCAGATATAATGCATGACTTATTAGAGGGAGTCATTCCTCTTATAATAAAGCTAGTTCTAAGCTGGGCTCACAAAGAAAAACATATTACTATTCAAGAGTTAAATGATGAACTTATGCAACTCTCTGTTGGTCAAAATGACAAGAAAAACAAACCAGTCCAGTTGTCAGAGTGAATTTTACACAAATCTGGAATTGCTGGGTCTGCTTCACAAAAGTGTTTTTTGTTTAGGATTTTGCCATTGTTAATGGCACACCGTATTCCTCCCAATAGCAAACATTGGAACGTTTTCCTGTTATGTCGTGACATTGTTGACATTGTAATTGCCCCAAGAGTGAAAAGTGAAAACCTAGCAATGTTAGATGAACTTGTTTTTGAATTTCTGACACAGCTAAGTGACGTTTTTGGTGATGTTGTAACACCCAAGTGTCATTTTTTGATGCACTACTCGAGATTAATGTCAATGTTTGGACCTCTGCGTTTACTTTGCTGCATGCGTTTTGAGGCCAAACATCAGTATTTTAAGACTGTTGCTAGCAGCTGTAGAAATTTCATTTACATTGCTAAAACATTAAGTGAGAGGCACCAGATGAAACAATGCTGGGAATTTTCCCAGCTGAATATCCTTGATGAGTTTGAGATGGTAGTAGGGAGGAGTATAGAGACTCCGTTGTCTTCGCTCCCATTAGACCTACAGAAAGTTCTAAGAAATATACATGGAAATTAAGATTTCAACATTCCGCGTGTTTCAAATGTGACCGTTGACAATGTGCAGTATGCTTTAAAAGATGTATTCATAGTTGACTATGTCCACACAGAGGAAATTCCTCTATTTTTCCAAATTAAATACATTTTAAATGTCAACACTGTATGGTTTCTGTGCGGCAAGTATTTAATACCAGTGTCGTACAATTCACACTTTCATGCTGTAGGAATGCGGAACAAAGCACCCAAACAGAAGTGTTCACATTTCCGTTAATCAAAAAGAACCCTCCTCCCAGCCATAAAATTTTAACATGACCATCACATGACTATCACCAGACGCCAGCTAGTCTACATGTCTTCCCTAGTGTTGACCCGGCCTGCCCGTTAACATTAATTCACGTCAGGAGACCTAAACAGAGGACACTAAAACAGCGATAATGCCACAAACCGCTCTTTGTCTGAGAGCGCCAAGAAACAGATGTTCAGCCTTCTCCCAACATAAATTTCAATCAGAGAAACAGAAAAGGACAGATTTACACGAGGTCCAGCGTGACCTTTCGGACTTCCTGTCCCCCTCTCCTCGGACATTCCCACACACCACGTCTCTCAATAGAGATACGTACACTGCAAAGACATTTCTTTAAGAAACAATCAGCTTATCAGTGTTACGATTAGACCAAACAATATCGTATGTTTTCATGTTTTCGTTTATATGCTCGATGTGTTTTATGTGATCATTGGAGTTTAATCTATGCATTATATGCCTTTAGAAAAGGAAGTTGTCCAATGTATTAGCATGCAAGCAAGATACCACTATTTCATATGCCTTGAAAGATCATAATGAAAGCAGTTTGTACGAATGAATGAGAAAATGATATTGTGTATACTGTATGCATTGCAATAGTTTATTTAAGTTAATAACGAATGTGCAGAGATTTTATTATCTTAAGTTACGCACCAGAAGGTACAGCCCAGGTGGCGAGACCCGCCCCTTTAAGCAATGCCATTGGATCCCAGCATCGTGGGACGTGCCCTAGCGACCCGTTTAAAACTTCATGTTCCTAACAGAACTGGGCGAACTCTGCAAACTCAGCGAACTCAGAGCTCTCAGCTCTCGCCTCACGCCTCTTGTGGTTTGAGTGCTTTTCCATCTGCGCTCGACCACTCGACCAAGCACGCGACGGTGCCATCAAAACTCTACAGAACTGAAGTTTCGTGACTGCCGAACTTTTCCAAGTCTCGCAACGCCGACTCAAAAGAACTTCCAGCGCATCAACCTGCGTAACCAGGCAACCGAAAGATCGGCTCCAGCAACCCAATCCTCAACTTCGAAGGATCTCCCAAAGACTTCATCGACCAGCAACCAACCAGAACTTTCGCTCAGACGAGCCCCCGGGACCCCCGTTCCCGGCACAAACGCAAGTAACAAGATCTCTCTTTACTTCGCTGAAACTGGTGACAACACTCCCTAAGTAGTTAAAAGCTAAGTCTCTGCTTTTGTGATTTTCTAAGGTTGCGATCTAAGAACTAGTTAAGATACTAGAACATTTGGGGTTCTCTTCAACTCAGTAATTTCTCATCCCCGGAACTGTATGAGTGTGAGTGTGAATGTGTGTGTGTGTGTGTGTGTGTGTGTGTGTGTGTGTGTGTTTATTTGTGTTTTAGTAGAGATTAGTTTTGTGTCTTAGAGTAGTCAATAAATCTTTGTTTCATTAAAAGAAGTGTCTTGAATTTTATGTTCACAAAGTTCTATCTGTGTTTAGATCAAGCTACCTCAGCTTTAAAATTTCCTAACGTAATATTTTGGTTTATTTGTGATCTGGGCCAGGATCATAATATAAACCTTTTTGAGTTGATACAGTATACTGAATTGACAACTTCGCCGGACGAATGGTCAAGAAGTGTAATCTATTAACTCTGAATCAATTTAATCAAGTTCCGAATCTTTCGATTCGATTCCTTATTTGAATCATTATAAATTTGAGCTAATTAATCCTTACAATGCATACACGGTAAAAGTTGACTTTGAATGGACTGTAATAAAACCAGGGCAAGAGATGGATTTTCAGGCTCTTGATACATACTTTGCTGATGATGAATTGTTTGTGATACTGAAGAATGTTTAAAATGTTCAAATTAAATGTGTAGTACTATGTTTATGATCAAATGTTATAAGGGTATACAGTTACCATTAATGTGTAATGTGTACAAAAGATTGCTTTGATATTCTTGATGTTCAAAACTGTTTTTAGAAAATTTTGAATGTAGAAAAATTTACTTCACATGAAATCTAGAGTTGTATTAAAAAAGTGAAATTACTATTCTTAAAGGGATGGTTCGGAGTAGAATTGACTTCATTGCTATGCACTCCGAAGCCCATGTAAATATCCCATCCGAAGTTTTTTTTACCTTAGTCGAACATTTATGGAGATATTAGAGTTTTTCGAATTGCTTGTTACAGCAGTAGACAGTAGTGTATCTCGTAAATTGCACCACTAAATGTGCAAGTAATCTTACCAAACTTGTACAGTAGTGTAAATAGGTTATGTACTCACAAAACGCTGCATCGGAACATTTGTAAGTCCACCATGAGTGTTTTAAAAACATGTTTTACCCGAGAACTACTAGTCTCAAAAAACTACAAATGGCAACACGTCGACGTCACTTCCCTGTTTGGGAAAAGCACGTAAAAGACCTCCTACAAGTTGACATGCACACAGACGTAGTAGGAGGTCTTTTACGTGCTTTTCCCAAACAGGGAAGTGAGCGTTTTGTGAGTACATACCCTATTTACACTACTGTACAAGTTTGGTAAGATTACTTGCACGTTTAGTGGTGCAATTTACGAGATACACTACATGTACCGTCTACTGCTGTAACAAGCAATTCGAAAAACTCTAATATCTCCATAAATGTTCAACTAAGGTAAAAAAACTTCGGATGGGGTATTTACATGGGCTTCGGAGTGCATAGCAATGAAGTCAATTCTACCCCGAACCAACCCTTTAAAGTTACGTTTTAATACAGGTTTTAAAAAAAGGTTAATGAAATGGAAATACAGATTTTGGAAAAAAAAATGTTCACTATGCATCCTTTTATGACACATTGTGATGACACATTGTTCATCCTTTGAAAAATGTGTTAATGTAATAGTTTTGAATGTTCAATAAATGTCATGAATAGCATTCTGGCCTTTTTAATGTGTTGTATGGAGTACAGATTTGCCATCACAAGGTACAAAAGGCTTGTCACTGGGGCAGTACCCTAAAAAAGGACACATTTGCACCTTTTTTAAAGGTACACTATGGTACCATAGCACTATAAGGTACAATTTAGTCAGCAGGAGGTACATATTTGCCCTTGAAAGGTACATACTGCAAGGGTACAGATATGTACCCATGTGAAAGGGTACAACAGGTGTACCTTTGAGGGTACTGCCCCAGTGACAAGCCATTGTACCCCTAAAGGTACAAATTTTGCACATTTTTTCTGACAGTGTACAAACTGTATATATGTTGCAGCATATTACACATGTATACATTTGCAAATGTTCAGCAAACCATTCTGTGTTTTTAAAGTACTATATCCTAATTTCTGCAGGTAGAGGAAATGGAAAATATTTCTAGGCGACGCAGGCTTAACTCTGTATTCATAGTGAGTGCCACATAGAATCAAAAACTGACAAACCATACCTTGAGCGGTGGTTCATTAACAAGCTCAAAGGTACGGTACTCCATACACTGGACTGATTAAGTGTTGTAGCGTTTTGTAATGTCTCATAGTTTTGTGCACATTCAGTTAGACTTGTCATCATCTCTCTAGGCTGGTCCCTGGACCATTCAGTCAAACTGGTGTGATTTGGAAGTTATGTACTGGACATTATTAACTACTTTATTCAAATCTGCTTTCCTGCCTTTTTACAGCAAAAGACTGTCTTGCACAATCACTACTGTTCTATGCTAACAAAATAATGTTTGTTTCTGACATTTAAATAACCACATATAGTTACAAAAAAAATATTTGTACACAGTGATGAATGTTGTGTGAATGTTAAAATGCAGACAAAAAAAGACAATGAGGTGGCTCTTAAGGCCCATTCACATCAAGGAAGATAACTATAAGGATAGTAATAGAGTTCTTAAAATAGTTCTCAATATTAAAGAATAGCAGAGTCCACACCACAGCTATAACGATAACAGCACAGAGAAACGATATCGTTAGAATTACTTTCAAAACGATTTTTTTCCAGCTGATGAATGATACAAACACCGACACCCAATCAGATTCAGTCCTGCTATAATGAGCTGGAGAATTTAAAGAGGCAAACAAGTGTGCGCTTAGAAAAACAGACAATATTGTTCGCTGGTGTAGATGTCTTTATAGTTGTTTTTATAGTTATCACTCTTGCTTCGAACAGGGTTTTAATCTATTCTTTCATCCATTTGGACAAGGAGTATTTACAAAAGAGTTTATTCAGAAAGGGGATTTCGTGCTGGAGTATCGCGGGAAACTGCTTACACAGGAACAGGGAGATGCAACAAGAAAACAGTGTAAGGAATCCTCAAAAAGCCTTTCTTTTTGATTTCCAATGGAGAGGACAAATGTGGTGGTCATTATTCTTTATCACTGACTGTGACACATTGATAATGCATTCTCATATGGAAGTGGAGTAATGATAAAAGCCACGATATTTAGGCTAAATTTATTTAGTTTTTTTTTTCATTCAGATTTGCGGTTTGTCGTGTTATTTCTTTGATTCATATAAAAATACACTTTATTGCAGCATGGGTGCATCTGAAGAGGATGGCAGCCGGCAGAAACAAAAAAATGCACATTTAAGATGAATTAAGTTCTGCAAAAGTGTTCGCTTTTGCACATTTATGTACATTTAGCTTGTTGTGTTTGTAAAGAAATAGAATGTAGTTTATATTTAGTTCAGTTCTTTGAAATGCTTGTACACCAGCATCGGACAGCAAACACTGGGAGACTATACAGGGCAGGTAATGAGGGAGACACAGGTGGAACCACTGAAACAATAAGAAGGTAACAAGATGGACCGGTCCGACAACAGACAGGAGAGAGCACGTGGCAACAAACAAACACACTACAAGCCTTGTGCTCACACATAAACACAGTGTCCTCTGGTGACCATCCTTGCTACACCAGCTGAAGACTGTGACAGACAAGTGTTTCTAGAAAGAAACTGTTGTTGTGGTGTATGTGTTTAGTTCTTTGAAAGCTTTTGTGGTGTTGGTCCTTTATAAGTACGGCAGTGTGTTTCTAAAGAAATAGACTGTACCTGATTCATATACTGAATTCTGTTAAAAGGCTTACTATTACAGCAACAATTCGGTAATGTCGTCAAAGTCCTGTTGTCTACAACATTTGTTTCTTCCATTTAGTCTTTTGTTTGGTCGTTTTCTTTTGTATTTGTGTTGCTGGTGGAGTATTTTGCTTCTGGGCTTTGTATTGTGGAACAGCTGGTGAGATAATACTGAGGTTTGAAGATTCATGTAGTTTTTCTGCTGCTGAACAGTCTGATGTTTTCTCTCTTTTTTGTGGTCTTTGGGGAGTGTGCTGTAATTTTGTTAAGTGTAGAACGGGTGGTGGGACAACAGTGGGGTCTGAAAGTTGATGTAGTTCTTTTAGTGCCAGACAGTCTGCTGTTCTTTCTTGTTTCTGTGGTTTTTGTGGACTCTGGCCCAGATGGTGAGGAAACATCAAAACGATAACTGGTTGCAGTATAGTTCTTTATCACTGTCAATGTCTTTGTCAGGTTTTTGTTGCTGGTCTGTCTCGTTTACTTTAGGAAGAGAGGTGATCTGGTTTTCCGAGGCGTATTGAAGTGTTAAAGCTCCTGCAGTAAGGAGAAATTATTACATTTCTTGACAATCCATTAGGTCAAGTTTGCATTCACATCTAATGAATGTGGAGAGGAGTGAGTTGAAGATTGATAGAGCAAGTTCTTTTTTTCCTAACATGAATGTCAGTGCCGTTGCATTTTGTGAGATCGCTTGATCCTTTCCTTAGGATTTTACAAGTCTGACATCTGTGATATGGATCTTTTGGGGACAAGTTGTGTTGAGGTGTGTGGCACTTTGGACAGAGTTTCATAACACTTCAACTGGTGTGGTCAGGTGGTTTAGTGAGACAGTATGATGTTGTTTGGTGCTATAGACAATATAGGTGTCTTCAAAGGTTCAATAGTGGTTTGCCTTGTTGTAATTGAAAAGAGGTTCCCATTGTAGTTTCTTGTTGACAGATTGGTGAAAGTGTAAGACTCATTGTTTGTTACAGATTCCATGTAGCTGTCTCAGAGAGTTAATTCGATGGAAGATGTATAATCTGCAAAATGTCAGGTCTATAATCCCCATCTGTTCCCCGAATATCAATGGTGTTGCTCGGTGGTGAAACTTTGTAGACAATTGCTTTCTGTATCTTGCATGTTTACTATATATCTTTCAGCGATTAAGATTAAGTTCTTTGTATGTGCTTGTTTCCTTATTCAAGCCAGCCACACTGAGAACTGCTTCGGTGGCATGAAGGAAATTAGCTGGGATGAAGAAATCTGACACGTCCTTCGATCTTCTGTTTTGTTTTCCATGGAGGACTAGGCCCCATGTCTTGCGTATCTTTTGTCTGATATATTTGATCAGTATACATGCAAAGGGCTTTTCCTGGCTTCATTTCTTTGACTTTCTGGTTTAGAATAAAAAAATTATGATTACACTGTCAGTTTTTCTAAGCTCAGGTACACTTGTTTCTGTGTCTGGAGTGGGGTCAAGAATAACGCTACCATCACTATCATTGGAGCACTGGTGCACTTTCAAAAAAAATAATCAGAAAAATACACTAATTCACATTTTTAACTATACATTAGATTAGTAAAGATTAAATGAAATAGCTACACTAATATTCTCCTTTCTCCTCTTACCAATTTTGATCCACACTGATTTTACCCTTAGTAAATGATAAGTCCTCCTCTCCAACATCTGCAAAAATAACCTTGTCTTGAATACTTGGTGCAATAGTTTTCTTTTCTTCAAATGTGCTGAAGACATCAACTGAAAAAAATGTGTCGGCATTCACAGATGCTGGCCAATACCCACTTCTTATAAGGCCAGTCATTTCAGGTGTCCAATGTGCCAGACATACTCAGTATAGTAAGTTTGGCAAGTGCAAATCATACTGACCTAAAATTAAAATATAGAACAATATCTGGTTATTTTGTAATGCACAAAGAAACAAGAGTGAATTCAAAAATAAAACCATAGTTCATTTATGCAAACCAAAATGATTGTTCTGCCTGCTGATTCTGTGATGTTTACAGGGTCATAAATGGAGAAGTTCAATAATTAGTGAGAAAACAGTAAAATATTTCCAATTATAATTGTAATTAAAAAAAAAAAAAAAAAAAAAAAAAAAACATGATATGTATGTTAAAGGATACTTGTTTGTGCCTTGGACATCTGCTAAGGTCAGAATGTCCTGCAGTTTCTGCATCTCACTTATTGCTAACTTTATTAATTACAGTAAGTTGTCATCTTACCAACTAGGAGCAGTTTGATTGGGTTACAGTGGGAACCTTCTCAGCCAACTCAAAAGAAGTAGTATGCTCAAATTAGAAAAAAAAAATAGAAAGTTTCTTGTTTTACTAGCATATAATAGAGCAGGTCTTCTCAACTCTGGCCCATAAGATCCACTTTCCTGCAGAGTTTAACTCTAACCTTGATCAAATTCACCTGCATACAGTGAGGAAAAAAATTATTTGATCCTCTGCTGACTGTGTACTTTGCACACTGATGAAGAAATGACCAGTCGATGATTTTAATGGTAGGTTTATTTGAACAGTAAAAGACAGAAAAACAACAACAACAACAACAACAACAACAAAAAATCCAGAAAAAAAGCATAAAAAAAAGTCTAAATTGATTTGCATTTTAATGAGTGAAATAAGTATGTGACCCAAAACATGACTTAGTACTTTTGATGGCAAAACCCATGTTGGTTTCAAGGCTCAAGTTTGGTAACTCTAACCTTCAGCTCTCTTCATAAATTTTCTTTAGGATTAACATCTTGAGACTGGCTTGGCCACTCCAGGACCTCAATGTGCTTCTAGTGATGGGTCGTTCTTGAACGATTCGTTCATTCTGAACGAATCTTAATGTGACTCGGGAAGAACGAGTCGTCTCGGGGAGTGATTCATTCAGTCGCGCATGCGCAATTGCGCAACTATGAACGAAGGACTCAAACCCGAAGACTCGAGAGATGAACTAATCAATTCTGTTTCCGGCTCCAGCAGCATAGGTTAAGCGTATGGGGCTGTCACGTGATGAACGAACGACTCGAACCCGAAGACTCGAGAGATGAACTAATCAATTCTGTTTCCGGCTCAGGCAGCATAGGTTAAGCGTATGGGGCTGTCACGTGATGAACGAACGACTCGAACCCGAAGACTCGAGAGATGAACTAATCAATTCTGTTTCCGGCTCAGGCAGCATAGGTTAAGCGTATGGGGCTGTCACGTGATGAACGAACGACTCGAACCCGAAGACTCGAGAGATGAACTAATCAATTCTGTTTCCGGCTCAGGCAGCATAGGTTAAGCGAATGGGGCTGTCACGTGATGAACGAACGACTTGGACCCGAAAACTCGAGAGATGAACTAATCAATTCTCTTTCCGGCTCAGACTGCGTTAGTTAAGCTTATATGGGGGTTTGTCACGTAATGAACGAACGACTCAAACCCGGACAGATAGAAGTGAGGAAGAATCATGAAGACCCAGGTAAACAATGCATAAATCTTTTGTTTCTAATAGCTTAAAGTTTTGTCTTGTTTGTAGTGTGATCAACGTTATATAAACGTGTATGAGCATTACATGTGTTATGGAAGTAAAACGTAGCTTTTTAATTATATTTTGGCAAAATGAACGAAATGACTCGAAAAAAGATTTGTTCATTTTGCTGAACGAGACTCAAAGATCCGAGTCGGTAAAATGATCCGAACTTCCCATCACTATGTGCTTCTTCTTGAGCCACTCCTTTGTTGCCTTGGCCATGTGTTTGGGTCATTGTCATGCTGGAATGCCCATTCACAACACATTTATAATGCCCTGGCTGAGGTAAGGAGGTTCTCACCCAATATTTGACAGTACAAGGCCCCATCCATCGTTTCTTTGATGCGGTGCAGTTGTCCTGTCCCCTTAGCAGAAAAACACCACCAAAGCTTAATGTTTCGACCTCCATGTTTGTCGGTGGTGATGGTGTTCTTGGGGTCATAGGCAGCATTCATGGCCTGTACATGGCTTTTGTGTCAGCAGAATAGATCTGTATATTTGTTTCCATTAGTGTATCTTAGGCTTCTACTGCAGTCTAAGCCCTTTAAGACAGTGCTCCTAATCTCAGCTCATGACCTCATTTAGGATATAACAGGCTGGGACATTTTTAAGGCAGTATTTCCTGATTCAGAGCATGTAAAAACATTCACCTGTGGCAGAGATAAAATGGCATATATAGCCAGGTTTGGTATTGCACCGTTTAGCAAAAGACAGCTGACCACAAAAATGAATGACGAATCGTATGTCGTTATGTTCGAAGATGATATTTTGGATAGAGAAATTGAGAGAAGGGCTTCTAAGCTACAAAAAATATACTGAGATGTATCAGTTTTAATGTTACAGATTTCGTTGAATAAACACTGACATGTTAAAACTGTTGAATGGCTGTTTATTTTTCTGTGCAAAAATGGTTTTCATTTTTCTCTGTTTGAGTCTTAAAAAGTCTTAAATATGATTTTACAGCAACCCTGATGCTAACATTTCAAATGTTTTGCTTAATTTTAAAGGTGTGTTTAAGTAATTTGTTTGATTACATGCTTTCACTGACAAACCTCATTGTCTCATTGTGGACAGAATGCCAGAAAGTGAAAGAGAGATCATTGTTTGAAGTTGCCTTCATAGAAGTCCTCATTAGAACACTGAAGCTGTTGTCTAGCTGACTTGTTTTCCTTTGATAACGTAAGAGGTTTAAAGTATTTATTAGCCATCTATATAATTTTATTCATATTGATAAAATGTTGTTGTTTTGGTTAATGTCTTGAAAATTATGTTTTTATTAGCTGTTCAGATTTATTTCCAATACCATGGAGTTATTTATTTCTGTGTTAGTTCCTGATTGACAGTAAGGGAAGTAATCTGGGACAAAGATGAAATTGCTCAAACTGACGTCATAACAGTCCTATCTGTCCAATCCTTTTGTTGGCTTTGAGGCCTCTGCCATTTTGGACCAGTGACCGAGACGTTCAGAATGAAGGTAATCCAGGCCTGATCTCCATCTTTTCTTTCTTTTGTCATTGGCTGATCACAAGCCTAGTAGTATGCTTGATATTCTTTTTGCTTTGTTTGTCTATTTTGGTCTAAGGGTCAAAGAGTAGTAATATTTTTTCCCCCATGAGCAATTCTACTGGGCTGACCTGACCCCTGTACAGGAGGTAGGAGCAGCTCAAAAACACATTAGTGCAAACAACAGGTCCTCTTGTTTTAGTATGCACTTTGCAGTCTGAAATGGAAACACTTTTAGCATATTCTGGCCATCCTTTTGTTACAATTTTTTCACAATTTTGTTTGGAACTGCTCATCCTTTTGTGTTTCCTTTGGTGTCTGTGTCAGCTTCCACTGTGACACCAGCAGACAGCCAATAATTGCGTTCAGATGGCAACTCACCTCTGCTGTCATGAAGTCCTCTGTGGTGTTCAGCTGCAGGACAGTGTGAGCCCGTTTCCATGTTGTCACTCTGTAAGGCGATCAAAACTGAAATTTTCTGGCAGGATGAACTGACATCTTTACGCTTCTGGCGCCATGTCTAATAGGTATTCTCAGGGAGGCATTAATCACATAGATTACATTGATGAGCTGTGGACAATATACTGTTTACATTTTCATATGTGACAGAAAGTACAGCAAATCAATTACAGTGGTCTTTTCTGAGTTCAAAGGCACCCAATCTCTACCTTTGTGGTGAAGGAACATAGTAATATTTACAATATTGACAATGAAATCAAAGGACAACATGCTAAACAAATGACTAAAATATACAAATAAGAAATTAACTCATGAGGGCAAATAAAGAATTTATTAAAAACGGAATGAACAAATAAAAAATCAGTCTATACCACAATATTACAGCGCAATAACAAATACACCAATTCAACACTTCCTCATTCTCCAGGAATATATGGAATATTTCAAAGGACGCCAGTCTTCAGGTGATAAATCAGCAGGTGCGCCTGTGTATATCCACTTAGGGAGTCATAAATCAAAGAAAGAAACTCATACATGTTTTGGACAACTTGAGGGTCAACAATTTTTTGAGTGAACTGTCCCTTTCAGACAAATGAACAGCTTGTCTTCAATGTGATGCTTCATGTGACTTCAAACCAGATCCACACTGTTGGCAGGTTAAAGGCCAACAGATCCTGAGGATTTTGAAGTTTTCTTGTTGAGGCGAGCTCTTCCCACACCATTGTCAGGTGGAAGGCTTTTCTTCTCTGTGAATTCTCATGTGGTCTGTAAGGTTTCCTTGTTGATTTAAATCCTTTCCACACCAAGGGCATATACATTTTTTATAATGTTAAGTTTTATCTCCACTGTGGATTCTCATGTGGACTTTAAGGTATCCTTTTTTAGTGAATATTCTACCACAATGGTGGCAGATGAAGCTCTCTTCTATGTGAATTCTCATATGGACATTGAGGTTTCCTTGTTGGCTGAAACTCTTTCCACACTGTTGACAGATGTAAGGCTTCTCTCCAGTGTGGATTCTCATGTGGTATTTGAGGCCTCCTTTTCGAACAAAACTATTTCCACACAGTTTGCAGGTGTAAGGTTTCTCTCCGGTGTGAACTCTCGTGTGTCTGTTAAGGACTGCTATTTGACCGAAACTTATTCCACATTGAGAGCAGGTGTAAGGTTTTTCTCCTGTGTGAATTCTCATGTGCCTTTTAAGGACTCCTATTTGAGTAAAACATATGCCACACTGGTCGCAAGTGTAAGGTTTCTCTCCGGTGTGAATCCTCATGTGTCTGTTAAGGGTTCCTTTCATAATGAATCTTCTTCCACATTGTTTGCAGGTGTAAGGCTTTTCTCCAGTGTGAATTCTCATGTGGATTTGAAGGTTTGGTTTTTTAGTGAAACTCTTTCCACATTGTTGGCAGATGAAATTATTTCCAGATTCTGTCTTTTGAGCTCTTCTTTGTGAAGGTGTATTTTTAGTCTGTGAGCAACTAAACAATTTTTCTTTAGTGTAATCAAGTTTGTCATACTGTACTTTATCTTCCATTTCATTTAGTTCTTCACTTTTCTCTTTCAGCAGCATCATGTCTAAAGCAAAAAGACACCAATACAAGTTAAAAAAATACTTTCTGCCAACAACATGTATGTAAGATGGTACTGAAAGAGGTGTTGCCTGTAATTCACCAAAATATTTTTCTGACTGGCAGTTATCAAACCCCTAAGGATCAAGTTGAACTTGCACGATAACATGCATCTTCACTACGACACACCCATTATGGCATTGGTCCTGCCTTTTGTTTACACAGGATCCAATGGCTTTACGAGTTTTACGAGTTTCCCCCAAGTTTTATTTATTTTTTCTTGAAAATTGTATTTGAATGTGCGCAACTATAGTTGCCAGTGGGCAAATATGTTGTATGCACCCCTTCAATCTCTTGATCTTCAATCTCCCTCCTCTTGAATGAGACGAGAGCATTTGGCATCTAACCACTGATCTATAAGAGAGAACTTTATTGCTCATGAAGTCATAAAAGTGAAGCCACCGCGCCACCATATTAGTATTCCCTAGTATTTGCAAACATTCTATTGAATGAATAGGAAATTATACGATTTTATTGAGAAGACATCACATAACAAGTCAGTGTTTCTGTATCTTAAGTCTCACTGTACATTTTCACAATGCAAAC
This sequence comes from Garra rufa, assembly GCF_049309525.1. Classification (NCBI taxonomy): domain Eukaryota; kingdom Metazoa; phylum Chordata; class Actinopteri; order Cypriniformes; family Cyprinidae; genus Garra; species Garra rufa. The sequence continues at coordinate 51,964,711 of NC_133364.1, forward strand.
GTCATAAGCATGTAAACAGTTATTTGTTTAATGTTGGGAATTCCCTCTGTTTATTAAAAATGTACGTTCATAGAGCCTACATTACAGTCGTACATCAGATAAAAATAAACATCGGATGTTCAACATATGCTACAAAAGACAAAGTGCTCATTTAGAAATCTGAATGAAGATGCATGATTTGTATACATAAACAGTGAATAACTATATTAAGGTCTATGTAATTTTGTATTTATTCGTATATTCGTAGGCTAACTGAATGTTTCAACAATACTTGCATTAACAGTAATCATTTTGAAGCAGGTAATAATTTGTTCATTAAATTAATAATTATTTCAACATATTCATAACATTTTACTCACATGGAAACGGTAATGTTACTAGTAAATCATTACAGAACTTGCTGATCTGAAGAGTCTGAAATAGATGTTGCTCAATCAGGAACATTAAAAATATACACCATATCTCAGAGAATATACAGCTGACTACTTAAGGTACGGACTTAAATACATGAAGCTTTATTTCAAAGATTTGAATTTCAATACAACGGGCAATATAGAAACATAGGCTTGTAATGTATTATTTATTGTATAATCGAATCAATTTCAGATACTAATACCATATATGTGACCATGGACCACAAAACCAGTCATAGGGTTAAATTTTCAATCATACGAAAGCTCAATAAATAAGCTTTCTATTGATATATGGTTTGTTAGGATAGGACAATATTTGGCCGAGATACATCTTTTTGAAAATCTGGGATCTGAGGGTGCAAAAAAATCTAAATACTGAGAAAATCTTCAAATTAAGTTCTTAACAATGCATATTACTAATCAAAAATTACATATGGATATATTTATAGTAGGAATTTTACAAAATATCTTCATGAAACATGATCTTTAATTAATTTCCTAATGATTTTTGGCATAAAAGAAAAATCAACAATTTTGACCCATACTATGTATTTTTGGCTATTGCTACAAATATACCCCGGCGACTTGAGACTGGTTTTGTAGTCCAGGGTCACATATATGGTTATGTTTATTATTTCCTTCATAATTAGGTAAATAAAGAAATATATTTTGTGTTGGATCAGTTACCCCTTTCAAATCGGGTGATTTAAGGTCAGTGATTTGCATACGAATCAGTGAGTGCGTTTACATGGACCCTCTTAATGCGATTATAATGAGATTTTGGCAATATTGCGATTAAACTTTTCGTCATGTTAACGCAATACTTCGATTATAATAATGCGATTAAGCTCATGTGATCACTTGCATTGCAAACATCTTAAAATACGCTGACTTTTTTGCACGTAAGAGTAATTGCTATTATTCGTAACTGTAAAGGATTTATGTATATTTGCGTGCCCTCACAAACAATACCAACAAGTTGATGGGCTTTTTTTTATAAAAAAAAAAAAATGGAATGGGCTCTCTTGTTCAGGGACAGGAATCGTGAGGCACATGCGTTAGCCTTTTATGTGCGCTTGATTGCGGATTTGTGGAACTCCTAAAAAAAAAAATGTGCTGAAGACAGTGTTGCCAGATTGGGCTTCTTCTTTTGATCGGCTTGGACCGGAGAATAACGCATTGGGCGGGTAGACAAAATTTGGGCTGCTTTAAAAAAATAAAAGCTGCCCAATCCGCTGCTTTTTTCTTCGCTTTGCAGTAATATAATGTGTAGTGCAGTCATCAACTCATTTTTGCTTAACGCAACCCTTACTGGTTTAGTTTAACAGAGACCTGTCAATCAATTTACGTCTTTTACGTTAGTGAGATGTGATGACTTGTGAGAGACAAGGTTTTTTTTGGCGCTATAACAGGCAAGATTTTGAATATGCAGCTTATTCATTTGAAGTAATTGCGATGGCAAAGTGGCCTAAATATAAATTACACAATAAAAAGTCTAAGTGGATTACATGTGGTGAGAGATGAATAGAAGACTTCTAAATATAATTGTAACTGAAATAAGAAAACGTGGGTGTGTGCATGAACGTAAATGCCAGCTACATTGTTTCTCATCACTTTATTGTGCACTTTTTGCACAGAAATTAGAATATTTTTACTGTGGACATTGAAAATGATGCATGTGTTTTTCCAAGGGTTAAAGTCATCGGTTAATTTCCACTTTGAAACGAAAACATTTTATGCATATTTTCGGACTGTTTTGATCCATATTCCTGTGAAATTGATTTATCTTTATTTTATTTTGTCATTATTCTTTCTTTAAAGAGATAAAAATGGTCCTTATTAACCTTGACATGGCAATAAAATTCTCATTATTTTGGCAGTTAAAATTTGGGCTGGTTTTTGTTGAAGTGGGCGGGTTTTGGTGAGCTTTTGGGCTGGAAATCGTCAGCCCGATCTGGCAACACTGGCTGAAGGCGCGGCTACTGTTGCCCATCGGGCTCGGGCTGGAATGCAGGGCTTGTTTTAAGTTTGTGTCTATTTTTTTTCATTCGTGTCAGTTTTAAATATAATTTAGAAGGCCGTTTTAAATAAAATTTAAATTATAGGCTACTTCTGTTAAATGTGGTGTGTAGGCTACCAGAGCTGCTTTTCTTAAAAAAAAAAAAAAAAAGACACAATTTCTTCATTAAGTAACTTTTACATCACGAATATCGATTATTTCGTAGCACCCCCACATATTGGACTAGCCCCCCGTTAGAGAAAATATTCTCGCGAGGTCAAAACACTATATGTAGCAGCTGTGAATCAAATAAACGTATTATAAATTATGTCGTTTCTTTACTCTTACACTGAATGTTTGCTGCTTCAATCCAGATGAGTATTGAAAAGTATTTTCCGCAACTGAAAAAGGCACGTGTTGAGGATGAGGACCATCCTGAACCGGAGGTATTAGTCTGAAACAGAGCTTAGTCCGACCAGTGTAATTAGTTATGTTATTGTTTACAATATTTTCAGGCTTCAACTAGTGCTGCTCAAGCAGAAAGACAAGGTCAGGGAGAGAAAGAAATAGATTTGTTAGGCATTGTGTGTTTTTAAGTGTTGAAGACCTCACATGTGTGCTGCTACATGTGTTCAGGAGAAGAAACACTCAACCTAGATCAAATTCTGTTGATACATTTACTACTGAGTTTGATAAAAGATATGAAATTCATAACAGATTTTTCCCATGTTTCACAAGGGGTGTCTTTGATTTTAACTGTTCATCTCAATCAGTTTGATTTAAATGATCTATTATGCAGTTAGTTAGTTAAACTCAATGGTTATTTGCTCTCTAAAGTTGTTTTTAAAATTAATTAAGCATGTCAAGAAAAATGTTGATTGAAGTTGGTTGCTCATATTTCACAGCTCAATAACATTTTTATTTAATAAAATTAAGTTTTTAATTTTTTTCTTTCAATTAACAAGAAGATATTTATGTAAGGTATTTAATATTATACTACTTAATACAGTACTTCTGCATTATTTGTTCCCTAACTTAGACATTTGTTATTATGTCATTACACACACTAAACAATCTTCTAAGGTTCACTTGAAGGCAGAGTTATAGTTTGTGTGGTCATGTGATCTCAACATGTCTGTCTACATGAGGCGACCCGTTTCATGTCAAATTAAACCACTTTAAAGACAACTCTCAGGTAACATTCTTCAATAATACCATTCATTTCTGTAGATTTGGACATTTTAATAAGGAAATGGGTGAGTTCAGCTTTGAGAATGAAAACCAACCTGTTTGTTCCTCAGTATCTTCATGTTTGACTCTGAATGTTTCTTCAATCTTCATGCCTTCACTCTCCTCTTTAATAAACTCCATCTTTATAATAGTGTGTCACAAAGATCTCAATTGCTTCACCAGGAGTGTTTCCTGTGTGTTTGGACACTTTGTCCTGTTGAAGAAGAGGATAATTACCAAAAAAGTAAATGAATAAATGCAAACTAAATCTCTGGGTGCATCTCAAGCAGCTCCCTATTTCAGCAGTCAGTGCCCTAGTAAAGGAGTCAGACATCCAAATTAACAAAATGATATAGAAAAATCATATTTGTATTAAGATTTATATTTTGGTATTTGCTGATTTGGAGATTATGTTTATCATGAAACATTTGCAGCTGGTTTGTAATAGTTGTCGTTGAACATGTTTGTGTTTGTTGTTCTCTGCATTTCCAGTGTTTTGAGCAGCAGATGTCGTCAGTGTTCGCTGATTCGAGCGATTCAAAACACTGAATCATTTTGTGGCGCAATTGATTCAGTTGACTCGTGTTTCGAAAAGATCTGTTTCTCCATCACTACTTGCCAGTGACTGAATTTGTATGATAAACTGATGATTTAGGGAGTGAATACAAACGCACATTTTCTGCTGCTCGTGCAGATGTGCTTTACTCACACAAAACCGCCTTCATTAATGTCAGTATATAAGTATTTATGAGTTGTTTATTTAAATACTTTAAACGATTGAAAGCGCATACCTTTCTGCAGCCGAATCAAACACACAGGAGCGCGTAGCCTTATGACGTCATGTCGCCAAAACAAAATAAAAGTCTCGTGTTCTAAAATGTGCGCTAACACTTTACTAGCATTTTACATTAGAAAACGAATCTTAATAATAAGGTATAGGAGATGAAGGCATGCATTGCTAAGATGTTAAACCCCCAAACTATCAGTACATTTGAGCTTTATATCAAGTATTAGCCTATAGATATCCAAACTTAGGCAACTGTAAAATGTGTTCCATTAATGATAAACTACAGAGCAGCTGTGACATTCTTAAAAAAGGAAAAACTCCAGTATCTTGGTCTTTACATTACAGGATAGGGAAAAAATCTGAAAATTTCATGAACTCATGAATAACTCAAGAATCGACAGTAAAAGATTAAATCGATTGATTTTGACCGTCTGAATTTATAGTTATTCTAAATGTTAATAAAATGTGATTTTTCATTTCCCCAGATTATCTTGATTAAAACTGGCATCATATAACTTGTGCTAAAGTGTGATTATAATGTTAAAAAGTAACCATTAAGCTCGTCGTGTCAGGGACTCTCAGTTACCATCTTCATCTCTACAGTCACCACACAGACAGAAGACCAGACCAAATTACTGTCAACCGGAGATGGAATCACAACATCCTGCTAAATCTAGGACTTTGGAGCATGTATCGCAATTTTTTCTGATTTCTTTTTTTTTTTTGTATTAAACAGTAGGAAAACATCAAACCATTAAGGCAGTTATAACGGGAAAACTTTCTAACAATTAGTCAAATATCTGCAGTGATGCTCCAAATGTCAAAGAACAAAACAAATCTCTGGAACAATACCACATGGAAAAACAACAAACCATACTTTCCTAGAATGTTTTTATTGTATAGTGTACATGTACACCATTTCATAGAATTTGAGAAAATTCTCGTTCAACAACAAAGCAATGCATCAATAAACCCTTAACAAATATGTCAGAATGCAGAGGGGAAAACTTTTCATTTTAACTACATTACACACACTGCTCATATTCACACACAAAATATATACAAATAAATAAATAAATGTATATAAATATTTAAACGTGAAAATATATATAAATATAAATGTATGGGTATTAATGTTTATATAAAATGTGTGTGTGTATAATATATACAGATTAACAGAGAGTACAGGTCAAAACTTTGGAAACTTGCTCAATTCTGTGTTTGACCAAAAATGCATAAACCATAACACTGAGAAATACTAAAATTTTACCATATCTTCTGACCAGTGTTTTATGGTAAACATGTCTGCACCTTCTAAAATCTCAACAAGTAGGTGAAAAGAAAAACAAACAAGCAGAAAAAGTGAATTTAATTCTGGTAACTAGAACTATACAGTAGTACAAAAATAATGTACAGTCGTGGCCAAAAGTTTTGAGAATTACATAAATATTGGAAATTGGAAAAGTTGCTGCTAAAGTATTTATAATAGCAATTTGCAGATTCAAGGTCATTGTACATGAGTCTGAAATGTTCATATTTTCATAATTGAATTTGCTCAGTAGAATACCCGCCAGCTCCTGTCAAAAATTTGATTGATTGACAGGTCATGACCTTTGTCTAATTTTACTTTTCTTTTTTGTCATCCTTTTCCATCAAAATGATTGTTACGGATGCGAAAGCGCAAAAAAATCTAACCTGATCTGATTTTTTTATGATGAACAGAAGTTTCGGAGGCAGTGTGTAAATGGCATCACTGGCATTTTTAATAAATTTTAGACACAAATAATTTTTTGTGACATTTATTCCTCAGTTCCTCTACTTAATTCAGAGATTCTCAGGACACTGGCACTCTAGTGAATGAACACTTTGGTGTCCTAAATACTGTATCTGGTGTAGTGTGTTGATTTGTAGTGTCACGGATTGGCCAGGTTCTTCCACCTCACTCACCCAACGATCACATTCACCTGAGTTCTAATCACCAGCACCTGCTCTTCATCACTCACGGCACCTTCATAAACCACACACACACAGTCACCATTGTCCGGGCTCGTTGCTGCGAAAGCGGACTAGCTCTATTCTCCTTCGCGGATTCTAGAGTTGATCTACAATACTAACCTGTGATTACTTACCTGTCTTGTCTTGCATTCCAGTCAGTCTGTCTCGTCAGTCAATCCCTGCATACAGTGTGTGTGTGTGTGTGCCATAAGCCAGCACCCAGTCTGCCTCTTCGACATCCTCCGACGATCGTTCCTGCAAAAGGGAAGAAAAACCACGTTATCCATTCATCGCCATCCTCACCATCTACTGTCTGGACCGTTAAACTTACCCAGTCCTGCACGCCATCTTCTTCATCTGCTCCGCTAAAAACAAATAAACTTTACCTGTTGTTTCACTCACCTGTGTGTCAGTCTGCTTCCCTAACAGGTGGAGGGTGTGACGCAGACATTGACAAAAGAGGTACAAGGTTATATTCTCTCCAATAAAATGAACATTAATAGTTTATATCAACCCCACCGACCCTGCCCTTCAGATTAATAGTTGTCAATCACTGTTTGCACCTACTATAAACCTTATTTCTAACATATAGAGTTGATCTATTTGTTAAAAAAGCAAACATATGAACATAGAAAATAAAGAAGAGCATACATTTCCTTAAAAATATGACAGTTCACTGTTTTTTAAAGCCTAATAAACTCTCAGAACTGAAGCTAAATGATTCTTGTGTTGTTCCCTTGATTTTAATAATAACTAAACTGAATCTTTTCATAAACTTAACCTAAACTTGAAATTTTTCTAAAATAATCATGATTTTTAGTTATCGTATTTAAAAGTTTCATTACATTTTTAAAATATGTGTGTTTAATCAGGTCTGACTTGATTCTTGATTTGACTTGTAATGATGTTCAGCACCACGGACAGCAGCTGATCCAGAGCTCAGAGCAGCAGTGGATGTGACGTCTACCAAAGCAACAACAGACATTGCATTGCATTTTCCAAATCTTGATATGGGAAAGTACTAAATAATCAAACTTTGCTACAAATAGTCTTTCATCAGTGCATTAAATTGGCGAGAAAGTGTCAGCAATATCTAATATGTGTTAGCTAACAAGGTTTCCAGGTAATTCTGACATGTCTTAAATGTTGCATTACTGCAGTAATTTTCAATGACATGCCTAAATATATAAAAAAACTGATTCATAACACTAAATGTTGTCCAGATGAAACTTTGTTGTATGGGGTTTCAAATGCACCATATGTCTCCATATTTGCTCAACTTTCTTCAATCCAGAGATATTTACACTATGTTTTCATTTGTTTAGTTTTATGATCTACATATTACACATACTATTACAAGTATTGCCAATATATTTGAATATTTATGACACACAAAAATATGTTTTTTTCTTTTGAAACATGTCCTTGTTTGCTGTTGGAATAAAACAGTACATTGAGGTTGATGATGAACAGCAGTTACAGGAATTTGCCCAGTGTTTCAGCGACAATCAGCATAATAACACTCATTATCACAGAGATTCAGTCGCTACGTTCACATTTAACTCAGGTATTGATCAGCAGAAACAAAGACAGCAATTAAAGACAAGAAGCAGAAGCATCAATAAAGACCAAAGGTGACACTTTCCATGATTTCACATTTGTATTTATTCACACTTTAAGCAAAATATATTCATTTTAAAAATTTGATTTATCTATTTGCTTTTTTTTTAGGCTGTGATTAAATTTTGACCAAAATAATTATACTTTGCAGTAATTATTACAGTCTATTTAAAGTAAGTATTTGCTTATTTCTGTGTTTCTTTTAATCTTCAAGGTACTAGAAAAAGTTATTTTGGGGCTGAAAATTTTCAGTTAGGTTTGAAGTCTATTCATAGCATTGAGTCTGCTTTGCTGATAGTGATAAATTATATTTTAGTTGCTACTGATGCAGGTGACTCTGTGACTTTAAATTTGTTATACTTTTTTATTTGGCTTTTCATGCTTTTTTCAACAAGACAGTGGAGACTGACAGGAAGGTGTTGAGTAGAGAGGGGGGAGCATGCTCAGCAAAGGTCCTGGGGTCGGGATTTGAACCCAGGCCGGCCGGAAGCACAGTTGCGTTATATGTCAGGGCACTAATCACAGGCACTAATTAATTCTTTAAACCATGAGACTGTTTATCACCTGTTGCTCTTATACAGATTACAATCCTATGTGGGGTTATGGATGTTCAGTCTTACAATACTGCAAAAGCTCTGGTTTAAAGGATTCTTTAAATGATTCAAAGACTGAGGTTATAGGCTAGAGTTTTCATGCTTTTTTTAAGGAGCATTCCTATGATGGTGAGACTGACACTGGTATGGAGAAACAAATCTACTCAGCGGTTTGGCTCAAGAACATCAAACATCATCTGAAGGTACAGAATGATTGTGATGGTTTTACATAACTTATTGAGCGATCATATAAATCAGAATAAAATAAAATATCAATAAATCTAATAAACAGAAATTAAACATTAATTACAATAATAATTTCATATTATATACTTTATAATTTTATTAAAGATAATCTGGGGAAATCTAAATCACATTTCATTAACATTTATTTATATATAACCATTTTAATTAAAGATTTATATTCAAACAGTCAAAAATCAACTGTTTTAAATCAGCTGTCAATGTAATTCTTTACAGTCATGGACCTTTAATGAAATTCACTTTAACCAACTTCATATTATTAACCAAATATTACTGCCTTTATAGTTCTGTAATTAGATGAAAAAGATACAGATTTACATTTGGAAATAAGACTTCTAATATTAAATGTGAACAGGACTTTTATTTTGGTCTGGCGATGTGACGTCATAACGCTGCGCTGCGCTCCTGCTTCTGTGATTCCAAGAAAGGTGAATGTTTTAAAACTTTTAAAGTGTTTATAACAAAACAACTCGTTTAGAAAATTGTACATAAACTGCAATTAATTGTTACCGAGTGTAAGACTATTCATTTATTTAGTGACATTAATTAAGGTCTGACACATGAGTAACAGATTGGATAAGTTTCATTTCGCTCCTTATATCTGAACCAGTTTATCATGAACACGAATTCAGTCTCTGGCGAGAGATGATGGAGAAACGGATCTTTTGGATTTTCCGAATCAATTGAATCAATTGATTCGCAAAATGAATCACTGTTTCGAATCACCACACGCTGATGACCAAAACCTTAACAAACACGAAAATACCAATCGTTTTATGAATCTTTAATAATATATGTAGCATGCTGTTTCAGTAAAGACCAAGTTAAACTTAATGCAAATAGTAATCTTCTATATGTCCTTTTTATTTATTTCCATTTTTTCATTATTCTCATCTTAAACAGGACAAAGTGTTCAAACACACAGAAAAATACCTGAAAAATAAACTGAGATCCACGTGACACACTATTATAAAGATGGTGTTTAATAAAGAGGAGAGTGAAGACATGAAGATTGAAGAAACATTCAGAGTCAAACATGAAGATACTGAGGAACAAACAGGTTGGTTTTATCCTCAAAGCTGAACTCATTTGATCCTTATTAAAACATCCAGCTGTACAGAAATTAATATGTTTTTTAAGAATCAAATGAGAGTAGTAATTAAACATTTGATTTTTGTAATATTAAAGCTTGGATATTACAATATTCAGAGCTTCAATAACATCAGTCTGCTAGTAATTTGAAACATTTCTCCAGCTGACACAGCTTGCTATAGTTACTGTGTGCTGCCTACATTAGTTGATTTAAAGAGCAGATAACAGTAAGTTTATAATAATGCATAATAAATGTAAAAAAAAAAAAAAAAACGTTTGTTCTGATCTTGATCTTCAGTCATCCTCAGTTGTAAATGTATCATCAGAAGTTGATCTGAGATGAGTGTTTCTTCTCTTCTTCACGTAGCATTGACACATGTGTGAGATCTTCTTCACATTAAGACCCACAATGTAAGACGAAAGACTTGTGTGTCGGTCGTAAAAACAAAGTTTCTTTTCAAGTGATTTATTAATGTAATATTACAAATATTGCTGCTGCATAAACAACTGTTGCAGAGCACTTCATGTATCAGAACAGACATCACCAACATTACAAGACGTTTCTGCATTCGCTGTATCCGGCTTCCACGTCGCTTAATTGTTCTTTTTAGCCTTGCAGCTAATATAAGCTTTCGCCGTAAACGCTGCTGAGCCTCCGTCTTCGCATCTTGTTTTCGCTGCCTCATCTTCCACCAAGAAAACACCGAAAGGAGCAAACAGCCGCTTCGGATCTCTTCCTTCGATAATCACACTACGGTGACTTACTTTCAATCTCCCCACTGGAAGGGGAGAGGTTTCGTGACGTTTGATTCAAAGAGGTGTGTAAAGGGCGGGCTTTAGGTTTGCGCAGCGAGGCTACTGGCTCCATAGTGGAAACGCAGCTTACTTTTGGTCTTGGTGCTTGCGACTCGAGGCCATTGGCCCCGCCCGGCACGCTCTTAGCACTGGCTCGCACTGGCCCGACAGTGGAAAAGCGGCTATTGTTAGCCCTGGTACACACTGGCCCAAACTGGCTATTGTCAACATGAGTGCTAAAGGAACACTCAACTTTTTTTGTAAATAGGCTCATTCTCCAACTCCCCCCTGAGTTACAGTTTTTCTCAATTGCTAAAACACTATAACCAGTCTTTTGAACTAAAATTTCAAAACTATAACGCCATTTTTGAAAAAGCACACCCATTTCCCTAAACTATAAACACTATTCCCTGCTTTGACACATGAGTTATATTTGGTGAACTGTTACTTCAAAACTCTACACACAAATCCCTACATTTCTCAGTGCTTACACCATGTGGTCATTTAGAAAGCACAAGCATTCAGTATTGTTCACTCAAGTCTGTGAAGTTTGAGCTCAATTAGCACACAATTACCCAACTGGAAACACTAGGAGTCAAAATTTAGCACACACCAATCAGAAGCTTCGGTGGAGATAAAAGAGCCAATGTCAGCTTACAGTTTTTCTCAGTCACTTTGGTGCATTTCTCAGATCAGAAATGAAATTGTCACAACTACTTGTTCAACATCCACATCATCTAGTCTTTTGTCCTGTTGCTCAAAATGTATTATATACTGTATTTCTCTGTGCAATAGTCTTACCCCTCAAAACATCAAGTCATTAGCTCATCGTATAAAGCCGGGCATACACTGTACGATTTTTGACCCTTTTTGCCACGATTTTTCACTCGTGCGAGAATTTCTTGGATCGGGCCGATTTTCAGCTGACTCGTGCGTCTCACATCGTGTAGTATACACAGGGTAACGAGAAGCGATTACCCTCTCACGATCGACAATCGTATGGTCGGATGAAAATCAAACTGGTTTGAAATTCTGGTCGGCCCTCGTGAGTGTATCGCACCGTTGAAGCAATGCTACGAGCGTCTACGACCTGATTACCCCAAAACTCTGGCACTGCGCCTGTGCAAACACGAAAGTGAAAGTGAAGGAAGTAGTGATGGGAAGTTCGGATCATTTTACCGACTCGGACCTTTGAGTCTCGTTCAGCAAAATGAACGAATCTTTTTTCGAGTAATTTCGTTCATTTTAACAATAAATATAATTCAAATGTTAGCCTTTAACCTCCCTAACACATCTACTGCTGACACAAACGTTAATCACACTTCAAACAAAACAAAACAAAACAAAACTATAATGCTATAAGAAACAGAAAATATTAAATCATTGTTTGCCTGAGTCTTTAGTCTAGAGCCCTGCATTTGAGTCCGAGCCCGTCGGGGCCCGAATTTTTTTTTTTTTTTGCCCCTAGGGCCGGGCTTCGGGCCAATTTTCACGTCATAACTTGCACATATATCGGGCGTGATTTCATGATTTCATGCGTGCGTCCCCGGAAGCGCCAGTGATTTCTCGCGCATAGCAGAGTATGAGCGGAGCGCGGAGTGGAGCGGTGTGATTTTGAATGGAGGAAGGAGCGGATTTTTTTAAAAGTCGGAGCGTCATGGTTTTCACTCTCTTCAAGAGCGCTCCACCACCGCTGTTTAGCTTGATAGAGATGGATCACTCAAATCAGAAATAATGTGATCTGTAGGTAAAATAACTGACGAAAACGTATTATTTTCATTACAAACTTTGCACTGGATAAAGCAGCAATACTCTTTTAATGCTGACAATTATTAGCTGTGGTCGGAACAAATATTGCACACTATGTTTGAAACTCTCCTGTTATTTTATTTTATTATATTTTATGAACAGGACTGTTACATTTCAAACATACTTAATTTTTTTTTTTTTTTTGTTTTTTGACGCGGAGCGGTGTTTCTGACATCAGTGAGAGAGGAGTGGAGCTGGATTATTAAATGCAAGGAGTGCGGGGGAAATTGTTGCCGCTCCACTGTGCTCACATACCGCAGAGAGATTTTCAGCCACGTGGTAAAGTTGTGTTTTTTAAGTTTTCTATATTATTATTTATTCTTTATATATTTGTTCAATATTCGTTTACTTTACCACTGCGACTTTGTACACTCTAAAAAAACGCTGGGTTAAAATAACCCAAATTGGGTTATTTTGGTAACCCAACGCTGGGTCAAATATGGACAAACCCAGCGTTGGGTTATTTTAACCCAACTGGTTGGGTTAAATCTTTGACCCAACACGTTGGGTTGTTTTATTTACCTAGACTATTGACTAAAAAAATACTACGTTGCTGGTTGAAAACAAACCTGAAATATTTAATAATAAAGAAAATAAACAATAATCAAAGAGAATAACTTAAGACAACAAAAAAAGAGACAAAATGAATTTATAAAAGGCTATTTTAATGCAAAATAAAAAATACAATTTGCATTCATAAATGTTAAAATATACATGTGTGTGTGTTTTTGTGTGTGTGTGTGTGTGTGTGTGTGTGTGTTAAGACAACTTTCTTTATAAACTCAAATTTTAGAAGTATGTTTAACCAAATGGCACGTGAAAAGATTCTAATTTAAGTAGTCTGACAAATTTCCTATTCATATAAACCCACGTTAACTTAAAACTCACATAATATTTAAGATATACATGTTTATATATACATAATAAATAAATAAATAAATATATATATATATATATAAAAAATGTAAGTCTGACAACTTTCCTCTAACAACCCCATATCAAGTCACAACATTTAGAAAGGGTTCTATACATTTTCAACTCATATAAACTTCAAAAACTCACATTGTAGATGCACTTAAATTAATGTAAATATCAAGTTACAACATTTCAGAAAGGGTTCTATATATATATATTAATCTGACAACTTTCCTCTTCATATAAACAACATTTTAGAGAGGGTTAGTTGTTGTCCAGTAACACTTAACATGACAAATAGCTACGAAGCAGTCTTACTGCAGGGGATTCTGTTCCAGGTATTTTGTAGACAACAGTCTGCAAAAATTCCCACACTGGTGCACACTGCTTCGGAAAATGGATGTCCATAACATAAAAAAGTTTAAAGCATGTATCCACAGCACTGATAAGTGTGTTTCTCTGAAGTGCCTGCTTGCCGACGACAACAAAGGCTTGATGGCAGTTGCTGCAATCCCCAAGCCCAAGGACAAAGGGGAAGGGTTTTGTGAGATCAGCCTCCTTTAGGACCTCAACCATGTTAGTGCCAACCTGTTAAAAACAGAAGAACGTTAAAAACATACAAATCACTTTACACACACACACACACACACACACAAAATGCAGCATTAAACAAAATCCAATCCATGACAAATAATTAATTTAAAGCTCTCCTGAGCTGATGTTTTTTCTTAACTAATACTGTAGTCTGATATCCACTTATGATATTCTTGTGGTTTTTACATTAAAAAAAAATCGTAAGAATCAATAAGTTATGTGTTATTTTATATATATATATATATATATATAAATATATATTTGAGGTAGGCTCCAGAAACGATCGATTTTAATGTGCGTGTTGCACTGAAGACTTTGAAGTAAACGCCTACAGCTCTGTGATTGGATTAGAGTTTTGCATAGTAAGTTACGTTAGTTTCTGTGAATAGACACGCAGGCTACGAGTAATCAGGATCAAGCGGTCTTTTACAGTGCAATATTGACACATTTACATTAAAACAATGCATATTCCTGTCAGATCAGTTACTGATGAAGCAGTGTTGTTTTAAAAAGTCAAACTCCCTGCAAATGCAACATTAACCTCCGTTTTGTTTACTCAAGAATCGCTTCAAAGTGAACAGACGTGCTGTATTTTACTGGCATTCACTGAATTCCAGGGGTTTCATTACCACAACGTAAAATGAGCGTTTCTGGGGGCGTTGGGAAAACGGCCCTTTCTAAAAAAAAAAAAAAAAATTATTAAGAGAGGTCACCAATCATGTGCAGTAAATAAGTTTTTTTTGCTCGGGCATTTCAAAACCTAGGATCAGCTCTGATGGATAATGAAGGACAACATAGTAATACAGATTATTTTTATGTTTTAAAATCTTACATTTAAACAAATTTCAAAAACAAATAAACAGCTGTAATAAAAAATGTAAAACGTGCAGTAATTGTAGAGTCTACTTACGAAAATAAATCATGGTTTACAACATCCCGGACAGGTATTTCAAGACACTGTATATAAATATAAATATGGAGGGCACGAAACCCCTGCGATCGTGGACAGGTATTTCACGATACTGTAAATGAATATAAATATGAACTGCATGAAACCCCTGCGATCACGGAAAGGTATTTCATGATACTGTATAAATATAAATATGAAGGGAACGAAACCTTCCTTTTCTGCAGGAGCCTGTTACTGTACAATACTTTGTGATATTCCTCGGGATGTTTGATATTTAATGCTTCATCCGGTTTTGTGCACACGTGTGAATAAGTAGGTCGGGCTACAGAAGGACGTGTTCATCATCTTGTGTGGAGGCTGGGTTTACTTGCCCTATAACATCACAAATGATCACATTCCTCAACCGTTCGTTTTCTGGGCCTGGTGTCAGTAAAAGCTTTAAATTCTCTGTGATGTGAACGGTCTCAGTTATGACACTTACAGGATGTTACTTTGTATACAATCGCCTCTTATATGACTTAAGCTCATGTAAAAATTGATTTCTCAGTGCAGGCACGATTTAACACTTTCACTTGGCTAAAACATACGAAAAATCATTTTTGGTTGCTCCTGGTATGGTTTGCATAGTGATGTGTGCAAAACATTACTTACATTCTTGAATTCAATGAAAGCCTTGATATTTTCTTCCAGGCTTGGTTTGAACATTTTCGTTCCAATTTTGTAGACAGGAGTGGGCAGTATCACAGGAAGCAGCCTGAGTGCAAGGTCACTTTGAGCATCTGTGTGGATGAATATTTGGTATCAATTATTCGATTTGTCATTAATTTAAAGTGGAGGTCTTTAACCCTTCTCTTGGGGACCTAACGTCCTGCAAAGTTTATTTCCAACCTGCTTCAGCACACTTGCCTGTGCATTTTCAAGTAATCCTGAAATATTAAAAGCAGTGGTTCAGGTGTGTTTGATTAGGTTTGGAGCTGAACTATGCAGGATGGTGGGTCTCCAAGAGCAGGGTTGGAGACTTCTTATTCTGTTTTTGGACTCATAACTGTACCTGAAGACAAACCATCTACGTTTTGGAGAAGCTCCTGAGCCTTTTTCTCCTGGCGGGCAAAGAGAAGGATTTTGTCTTTAAAACATACTTTCCAATCTAAGAAAAGTCTCTCTGCATGGTCGGGGAATAAAACAGAGAAGTCTTGTGAAATCTGAAAAAAAAAAAAAAAAAATACAGATATTGTGAATTATTTTTGTGTGTAACTGATATTCAAGTGCAGTACTAGATACCTCTAAAGGGAACTGTATTCAGGATCGCTTAGTAACAAAAAGAAATGACTGCTCACTCAGTTTCATCCACTATTTGTATATGAATTTGATCTATAAAAATTATGCGACTGGTAGAAGTTGTATATGCAGAGTGGGCAGAGCAGATCATTTTCATTATCGATTTGTTATTGAAGCACTAATGACAACCAAAAAGACTTTTTGAACAAAAGATGCACAGCTTTGAACCTACCATGCCTGGAGTATCAAGGAGTCGAGGAAATTCACAAGTTATATCCTCGATAGACTTTGTCCCATTAGCTCTTATCCATTGAGACCTGTGGATGGCTGTTTCTTTCATGTACTCTGCAACTTTGTTAGCTGGCAACATGTTATTTTTGAGCCATTCTACAAGTTGTACTGCCCTGTCAGGGGTGATTGTTGGCTCTGCAAGTAAAAATAACTTATACAGCTTTAAAATTAAGGGCATGTAACAACAACAACAACACAATTTTTCACAATATTTAGTAAAAGATAACAAAACGAAACTTTTACCTGGAATAACCAAGATGCTGCTCATGCTGATTATGGCTTCAGAATCATCCTTCTCACAGCTTGTGCGGGTTTCACGACGTGTTCTCTTCCTGACATTTCGCAGGCGTTCTTCAAGGAATCCAGTTGCTGGACGATGGCTTCGTCCTGGGCTGAACCATGCTTCCTAAAAACACAATATTAGTTTGTATTAGGTAGGGATGTAACTGTATCAAAACTTCACGGTATGAATGTCACGGTACATTATTTATTGAATCATTTACAGGAAAAACAAAACTAAAGAAGAGACTGGAAAAAAGTGCCAGAAGACTTTTTTTTTTCTTACCCCATTGGCAGATTATTTAGCTTGTTTTAAACAAAAACTCTTTACTTGTCTAGAAAATCCTTCTTGATTTAAGAATTTTTAGATATTTTGGCTGGAAACAAGACAAGTGCAGTGCAGTGTGAACGCTCTAATCCGTTAACATGGGTGCTGAAAAGAATACGTGACGCATACGCACTTCAGACGGAGCAGGTTCGACCATTTCTATCTCTTTCCTTGCTGCTACAGTCTGTAGCGACAAAAGACGGCAAAGGATGATGGCCACGCCTGGGCTGATGGGAAATGTAGTTTCCGCTACCCCCCGTTCGCATGAGCAAACTTTTCTCAGAAGACCTACTGTTTTATCGAGTCATGCGACCACGGTAGTATCGAAAAAATGTGTTATTGCGGTATGACGGTATTTACAATACCGTAACATCCCTAGTATTAGGGTTGTTCCGATAGTTGATAATATTGTGTATCGACTATATGCAGGCAAATCGCTGATAGGCTGATGTCAATGACGATACTTTAAAATAATTTTACAATCCATATTTATATCCACATTGACATATACACCAAAATTAAACATTCAACTGCGACACATTAATATAATTTTATCAATGTCAACTTTATATTATTTTGATATTCGTTTTAATTGCAGTGTCATACTATCCAAGAAAAAAGAAAACACTGTACAGACACAACAAGGATGGCTACTATTTCTTGAATCACTTCGGATGTTATTCGTGAATGTTTAATGATTTAAAAATATTTTCAACATTTTCAATAAGAAAAGAAGCTTTACGTTTACGTTCAAATCGCAAGTGAAATGCGGACATGTCGATCTAAAACTATGGCGAAGCAAATAAATTAATAATATTAAAAAAACAGTAGTTGTAATAATTACAGGGTTTCTGCAGATATGAACAAGTGAAATTTCAGACTTTTTAAGACCTTTTTAATACCACCTTATATGAAATTTAAGACCTAAACCTGTAATGGAAATAGATATTATATTACATGCATGTGATATTTAATGTGTTTAATGTAAAAAGTAAACAAAATTTCATGGCTGTCATAAATTAAATTTATTACTACGATATACAGTGAACTTTCCATATCAGCAGATACTATTCCACACAAAATATCCCCATAAAAGTACCACTAGAAATATCTGATTTAAAAAAAAAAATTCTGAAGCGATTTTTTTTTTTTTTACTTTTGAAATGTATGCGTACCTTTGAAATTTATTTTATGAATTTATCAATAAATTCTAAATGGCTGTTAGCAGTGAGATTACATAATTTACACTGCAAAATTAAAAGTGAGATTAATGTTTTAAATACATTTATTGATTTATAAATATATATATTATAAATGTTATATAAATACTGCGATTCTGTCTGAAGACGCAGAAACTTCCACAGAGGGAGAAAAAAATCTACAGTTGTTAGCAACTGGCCTTAGCCAAGCCCTATATTCAGTTTTTCCAAGCCCAGTTTCGCTAAACTTGCACTTCCCCATAGCTAAAAAGTTAAATCCATTTGACTTCTGCGGTACAATCCGAGAGAGACTCGCGGCAATAACAGAAAGCTGATTGGCTATTGGATGCTGGTCTCATTTGTAGTTTAAATTCAGCAAATTATATTTGGAATAGTGAAATAAAGAACTACAACACCACGGAAACAACAGAAAGAGAATTTAAATGAGCATTAGAGGTAGCGTTACATGGACATCAGAAAAATAAGACCTGTGTAAAATTATTTAAGACCTAGAACAGCGAATTTAAGACTTTTTAAGGCCTAAAATTTTGATTTTTAAATTTTAGACTTTTTAAGACCCCGCGGAAACCCTGTAATTAATGTTAATAAAATCTAATTGCATATAGCCCAATTAATTTACTACAGTTTAAAATTATTGCAATGCTTCTGCCATGATGGTGCACAAATACGCTGGGCAAAACGAATTAACTTACCGGTAAATTAAAAGGTTTCTAAGTTATATATAAGGCGAATTCATACAGAATCATTGCGTGCTTCTACTAGAGAAACAAGCCTGTTATTTCTTTCTAAATGTACATAGGACATGGACACTTATTACAGAATCTATAGTGAAAGCGCAATTTCACTTATTAATGTCCATAACGTTCAACACAAGCGGCCCTCATATGTTTATACTTGTGACTTACATGGAAAACATCATCTGTAGCTATGAGCAGAGGTCTTAATGAGAACAATATTCATTAATTTTTATATAGGAATATAGGAAATATAAGAAAAAAAAAAACTTAAAAAAAAATGGCCCTTCCCACGATAATATTGTGTATCGCCGATTGACAAGCTGGCGATCCAGACGATCTGATAAAGAGGGTTATGGCCCAACCCTAGTTTGTATTCTGTATCAAAACTAAATACTTTATTTGGAAAGGCACAGATAATGAAAAACATATTGTATAGAACTTTAGAAACATTGCAATAATAAAGTTGTACTCACATATCCTTTACCCTGAGTGTCTTTAAGACAGGGATACTGCTGAACCAGAGAAACAGCCAAGCACATCTTTTTCTCAGAGGATGGGCTAGAAACAATATATAGAAAGTATTTAGGAGAAGGTCAAGCTTCATTACAGTACAGACATTAAAGAATTTTCAGCAAGGCTTGGCTACTTCTGGCGACACATTCAACAGGGGCCACTGGAATAGGACATGGGCATGTCTAGGGCATGTGTTTGGGAGTGACTAAATTGGTATGATGCACTTTTGTGGTTTTGCACCTGAAATCTTTTTTGTTTTTAATAAATTTTTGTTGCTCCATTGTCAGCACAAGCAATTTTCACTTTGAAAGCCCAGTAATGTAGAAAAAATATTAAATTAGGAGACGTTACCTCCAGTGTTTCAATCAATCATTTTCTTAAGTGACTGGACAAAAAAATAATAGGGATTATCAACTACTTTCAAACTTCCACTTCAACTCATATTCACTAGAGCTGCTGCTAGATCTCTGGTCCAAGAGAAAATCACAACGCATGAATTGTGAGAGGTGTGTCATGGTGTTCTTGAGGACCAGATAAGCAGCAGTAGCTTTTGTGAACGCAAGTTGGAGATTAAAGAGGATGTTAAGACAATATTAAATAAAGCCAAAATACGGTATGTGTTTATTTTTGCCGCACAAAAAAACATTTCCATCACTTAGAAAATTACAGTTGGACCATTGGAGTAACATCCAAGTAGTTAACTACTTCCGTGATGTTAGATGCTCAGGCTGTCAATGAAGGGGCAAAACCCTTTTGGATTTAATTTATATATCTTCAACTGTGTTTAGAGAATGAACAAAAGTCTAAGGGGATTGGAACAACATGAGGGTGAGTAATTAATGACAGACTTTTTATTTTTGAGTGAGCTGTCACACAGTGCTTAATACTGTTATTTAAAGACACAGCTCAGTAATTTATACTTTTATTAATGCATGTAAATGTATACTTTTATAATAAAGTATGCATACATACTTTTCTCCAAAGCGACTCATTAGATGTGAAACTAGAATTCTGACCATGCATCTTCGCTGATTTAAAGATAACGTATTCTTCTCAAGACTGGTCAAAATGTCCTTTCCTTCTACACTGTTCATTAGGATCTCAGAAATTCTCTGTAAAAGACAAAGAAGCAAGAATCTTTTCAAACCCAGTTGCAGATTAGTAATAAATTTCAATCATTTTAAGTAAAGAGAAGGCAGTAACACATACAAATGTTGGCACTTCATCCACTGATGTCTGACTTTCTGCTTCAGGTTGTTGGTCCACAAGAGGATCAACAGTTGATCCACTTTGGGTCTGCTCTTGTTGTGGCTGTCAAAAAGGTGCATAGAAAAAGACTTGCCTACATGGAAATGGTATAATATCTTGTAACAAATACAAAGCTACAATGTGACAGGCATTTTTTACACATACTGTAATAGTGCTTCAATGCTAGCTTAAAGGATAACTCTTGCCAAAATGCAACCTGGGCTGTTTTTTACTGCAAACAAGACAAAAATTTAAAAGCATAATTATGAAAAACGAGCCATTTTTGAGATTGACCGTGATTTCGTTTTGTGGTCAATGGCCGGTGAATGGGAGAACTAGGGGCATAACTTTGAGCACATCAAAATCTATATTTTTTAGAACACTAAGAAGACTCGACACACCATGAAACCTAACCCTTTGCTCGAAGTATCGCCTGGGTCTCTACACATGAGCTTGAGCCTTGAGAACATTGTGTACACAGAGTTTACTAAAAAGAAAGGTTTTGAACAACTCACTTTCACAGTTTCAGCTCGCAGCCGTCTTGCTAGTCAAGAGGTGTTGATCTCAGAATGCGAGGAGAGTAAAGATGGATAGCTCCTAAAGCATATTTCCATATAAATGCATGGCCAATTCGTTGTTTTGTCCCAAGTGAAAAATAATATTAACCTTCTAGTTGTAAAAAGAGCCTCAAACAAGAAACAATACTAAAATCAAAAGCATGTGTGATCTTGCGTGGATAGTTGTTGTCGGAAATCGACACCTCTTGACTGGCAAGACGGCCATGAGCGGAAACTAACAGTGAAAGTGAGTTGTTCAAAACCTTTCTTTTTAGTAAACTCTGTGTACCCCAGGGGTGCTCAACCCTGCTCCTGGAGATCTACCTACCTGCAGATTTTTGTTCCAGCCCTGCTCCAACACAGCTGTCTGCAATTACCAAGTGCTACTTAAGAGATTAATTAGGTGGTTCAGGTGTTTTTGTTCAGGGTTGGAGCAGAACTTTGTAGGATAGTAGATCTCCAGGAACAGGGTTGGGCACCCCTGGTGTACACGAACAATGTTCTCAATGCTCGAGTTCATGTGTAGAGACCCAGGCGATACTTCGAGAAAAGTTTCATGGTGTGTCGAGCCTTCTTAGTGTTGTAAAAATATAGATTTTGATGCGCTCAAAGTTATGCCCCTAGTTCTCCCGGCCATTGATCACAAAACTAAATCACGGTCAATCTCAAAAACGGCTCGTTTGTCGTAATTATGCTTTTAGATATAAGTTTGTCTCGTTTACAGTAAAAAAAAAAAAACACAAGTTGCATTTTGGCAAGAGTTATCCTTTAATTTGCAACTAGTGTATTGTAATATATTCTACATATGCAAAACATCGTAAAAAAATCTGAATTGTGGTAGACAAGGAAAGCATACTTGCATCTCCAAAATTCTGCACAGGTGTGTCCAAAAAAAAAAAAAGAAAGACTCCAAGAAAAATAAAAAACTCAGTCTTTGAAAGTTCAAGTTAAAAGAAGGACATTTAAAACAAGCGGTAGCGCATAGACACATAGTAGTTGCTGTCTCCTTCCTTGTATGACCTCACTACATGGAGAGGATGGTAATCGTTCAGAGAGCCAACATCAATGCAGTCAATGACAGTGGTGGGAATGACACAGCATGCAAAATAGTGTCTTTCAAATCCTAATAGGTCCCATTTTCGAACAATGAACTTAATGACAGACTCAAAAACCACAATCTTCTGAATTGTTCCAAACTGAGGTTCACCGTCTGGAGAATGAGACACAAGGAGGGTCATTCCTGGACGATATTCTGTCCCTTTCCACTTTACCCAAGAGGGTATGTACACTTCAGTCAATTGAGTATGCTCAAATTTGTGTAAGATTTGATCAAATCCCTCAATGGAAGAAAGTGAAGTAGTGCAACCAGGACCAATTTCTTTGTGATGCGTAAATATGTGTTGAGACAAAAGATTGTAACACAGTAACATTTGATGCCTGAAGGCCATTGTTTTGCAAATATTTCTGAAGTTGCAAGTGACGTGGGCAAGTCTTTTGAAAAAACCATGCTTGGCCTCAAAGCGCATGGACCAATAATGCACTATAGGGCCAAGTCTCCTTATGGCACCCGCATAATGCAGCATGAAATGATGTTTTGGCTTTAGATGTCTATCAGGAAAAAGTTCTAGGAAAAGGCTGTGGTGCTCATCAATGAGATGTCTGAGAAATAATACTGCATCTTCTGTTAAGGCGGGAGAAAAAATATACTCCATGCAGGTCAATAAAAGAAGCAAGAGCTCCCAATATTTGTTTCCATCTGGAATGAGATCTCCTATCATCAAAGGAAGTAGCCTTAACAGGCACCACATTTGTGCTGCTGTCTGCTTCATCGAACTGTCAGGTACTTTTAGTTCTTGAGGTCGAATTGTGGATGGTTTGTTGGCAGAGTCACAGAAGCCATAATCATAACTGGTAATTCGGTAATTAACCTGGTCTAAGGTTATTACCTTGTGTGAGATGAGAGAGCTTAACACCAATTTTATTTCATATGCACCTACTCCCTCAAGGATATCATGCATGATATCAGGTGTTACGTTTTCTGTCACATGAAAGTATTTCAGGTCGTTCAAAATGCTCTGTCTTTTTAGGCCAGTTTCCGTTGGATTACTCTGCACCAGATCTGAAAGATGGCCATCCTTATTCCTAAGCAGTAACGGGTCTTCCATCGTTTGTGTTCGCATTAACGGTTTCTTCACACGGCACCAGCGACAAACACTGTTCCCAGAAAAGCTCTCTGTGTACCCAAGAATGGAATTTAACCCCAAATTATCCCCACAAATTTGGGCAACCCAAATCTTCAATGTGCCTTTAAAGTGAGCCGTGTCTACTTCCACACCATTTGTTCCCAAGTCATTGATATCATCAACAACTGACTTCAGGACAGCATCTATACCATATGTTTTGGCATCATCAGCCTTATACACTGCCAAAAGAAAGTGAGAATCAAGACTTGAAAGGCACTCAGGAGGAAGACATTTAAGAGTGAAATAGATTAATCCCAATTTGTGGACTGAGGTCTTGGAACCTAGTGGATTAACCATTTCACAGTCGTCATTATACAGCAGAAGAGGAACAGAGGGCTCACTGGGGCAAACAGAAGTTCTTAACACAGTGGTGTCATCCAGACTTTTTGAGTCACTAATCTTCCTTTTCCACTCAGTTATCTTTTCCATTGTCCCGGGACTCTGAAGGATGAGTTTCAGTAGTGGACGTAAAGGAATCCTTTGGAAAGTATCCTGCACTGCCACCTGTTTTACAGTCCCTGTCTGTGAGTCACGTTGTTGGGTGTATGAAACACCAGGTAGAGGCTGCTCCACTGGCTGAACTAGATACCCAGATTGAACAAAGTATTTCATCTGCTTGTGTTCAGTATCCAAGCATTGAAAAGCTTTTGCTGCATTTTCAAAGTGCAGGTTCAGTTGACGCGCTTCAGGAATCTCACTTTGTCCAGTCGCTTGTAAGAAAGTCATTGTCTGTCTTTGCAAAGCACCAACAATATCAGAGACCAGACTAGATGTTTGCTGAAAAACAAAGTTGACAGTAGATAGGGTCATAGATGACTTTGCTCTCAACTTTGATAGAAACAAGGCCACTTTGTCTGTGAGAGTCTTCTGCTCTAACTCATCCCACACCATGTCATCAGGAGTATAATCTTCTGCATCATTATCTTCCTCCTCGAATATCTGGCTGTGAGAAGTCAGAGGTCTGGGGTCAGACATAAAATTCAATCTCTCAGGAATGTGTGTTGACTGGCTAGGTTCTTCTTCCTCACCCTCTACATGGTGCTGGAGCAGATGTCGCTTAAATGATCTGCTGTAATTAAATGTCCTGTGACACCCTTCTTGGCAACACTCAAAATAACTTGATGAACTATGTACATTATGCATTCGCCTTAGGTGAGAAAACAAGAAACGAACATTGACGCCAACAGTCTTTTTGCACTTAAAGCAGATGTATCCCATTTTAAAAGTGAATTTCTTGACTCACAACCAGCAGCTCTCCCATGTGCTTTTTAAATTTGAGACGAAGACCTATCTTTGGTATTAATGTTTCAAGTGATTTTTCATCCAGCAGCAAGAGGGTCTCTTCATCAATTTGTTCCTCTTTAAAGACAATAAGAGAGAAGAACAGAAGAATGTGCCAAAATTAGCAAAGCTAGAGCACAATGGGCTATAATTAATAAAAATAAAACAATAAAAAATACATTTGTATTTTAAATAAAACGTACCTTTAAAAATTGGTATTAAGACATCCAAGTTCCATTCTTTCAGCTTCTCCTGTACAAAATCATCCATTGTCATTAGCTGTAAACTCCGCACACTGTCAGTGAGAAAAAAGAATGGCAGAGGCTGTAAGTTAAGTAGGCATCATGCTTCATTAAAACATTTAAAATTTGACAATGGTCTAATACATCCAACAGATGCAGTTTGAGAAATTTCAATACACTTAACTTTTGAGCACATACTTTTAATAATCAATGAAAAAGACAGCATTGCACTATAAATACAACAATAAGATTTTTTTGGGAGGGGGGATTATTTTAATATCTAAGAGAGAATTCTATTATTATATATTGTTAATAAAAAAGAAAAACTTTTCATTTAAGCAGATACGTATTTATTTTACACAGAGAAACACATTGGATTATGAGAAAGTCTGTAGCACCACGCCAGCAGAGGGAGCCCTCACCTGAATACTGACTGGTACCACTCCCTCTGCTTCTTCTGCCTTCACTTCCTGTTTGGCGGCCATTAAAAGCATGGCCAGGGCCAAACAGACTTTGCGAAGTATTGCCAGTTCTACTGTCTTACCGAGCGTTTCTCTTGAATTGTTTGATTACCACGTGTATGATTTATCGCCTGTTTCTCTGGATTTTGCCTTTTGGATTATCCCTTTGTTTGTTTGCTGGTTGGACTGATTACTGTGAATTTTGACCATCTTGCCTGTGACCACGACTCTGATTTCTGCCGTACGTTTTGTATTGTTGTTCAGCTCTCTCATTAAACTTCTGCAAATGGATTCCAACGCAGCTTCAGCCTCAGCCTCCTTACAGAATACTTCGCCTACATTGAATCCAGCGGAAGTTTCCCAGCTCCAAGCGGCTTTTGCTTATCAAGGTGAACTGCTCAAGAGTTATCAAGAACAGCTCAACAAACTTCAATCTGCAAATGAGCATCTGACCAATTACATCCACTCGCTCCCTTCTCCTACACCACAAACGGTAAGACTCGCTATGCCTGAAAAATTTGATGGTTCAGCTGAGCAATGCCGGGGCTTTATTCGCCAAGTGGGGATTTATTTTGCTAGCCAAGAAGAACAGTTTTACTCAGAAGAAAAGAAATGTGCTTTTCTGATGTCACTGCTTACTGGTAAAGCAATTGATTGGGCTGCAGCGGTCTGGGAGACAGATATTTTGTTTCGTACCTCCTATGAGTATTTCGTCCAACAACTAAGAGAAGTGTTTGAATATCCGGCGGGGGGCAAGGATATATCTACACAATTGCTTCACATGTCTCAAGGTACCCGCACTGCTGCAGATTATGCTATCGAGTTTAGAACACTCGCTGCTCAAAGTGGTTGGAATGACATCTCTTTAAAGGCTGTATTTAAACAAAGCTTGAACCTCGATCTACAGGCAGAACTGGCTTGTAAAGGAGAGGACTGCGCTATCGATTTACTACCCAATGCCATGCCACCCAAAAGCAAAGTCTATCCCTTGTCCCGAAATGAAACCCAAGCCATGGAGGAGTACATAAAAGAAGCTATGGACTCCGGATTTATTCGTCCCTCCACCTCACCAGCTGCTGCAGGATTCTTCTTTGTAGAAAAGAAAGATGGAGGCTTAAGACCATGCATAGACTACAGAGGTTTGAACAACGTAACCGTCAAGTTTCGCTACCCCCTTCCACTGGTTCCTTCAGCACTGGAACAACTACGCGAGGCCAGGATCTATACTAAACTTGACCTCAGAAGTGCTTACAACCTGATCCGGATTCGTGAAGGTGATGAGTGGAAGACTGCTTTTCTCACCACTATGGGGCACTATGAGTACTTGGTCATGCCGTATGGTCTTGCAAACGCCCCAGCAGTCTTCCAGTCCTTCATCAATGAGATCTTACGAGATCTTCTGAACCAGTGTGTAGTGGCATACATTGATGACATCTTAATTTACTCTACGACTGAATCTGAACACATCCAACATGTCAAGACTGTACTCTCCCGCCTGTTGGATAACCAACTATATATCAAAGCAGAAAAATGTGAGTTTCATGTCAAGCAAACATCCTTCCTTGGGTACAACATCAGCCATCAAGGCGTAGAGATGGATACCTCCAAGGTCAGAGCAGTCACAGAATGGCCTCAACCCACTACAGTAAGAGAACTTCAGAGATTTCTTGGCTTTGCAAATTTCTACAGACGCTTCATTCGTAACTATAGTCTGATTGCATCCCCCTTGACATCACTATTAAAAGGCAAGCCATCAAAACTCAAATGGACTGAAGAAGCTACCCAAACATTCACCAAGCTCAAGCACAGTTTTACTACAGCCCCGATTCTCAAACATCCTGATCCTGATCTTCCCTTCGTGATCGAAGTAGATGCATCCGACTGTGGAATCGGAGCCGTTCTTTCACAACGTCATGGCCAACCAGGAAAACTCTACCCTTGTGCATTCTTTTCAAGGAAACTGACATCTGCTGAGCGCAACTATGATGTAGGCAATAAAGAGCTTTTATCCATGAAGGCAGCAATCGAAGAGTGGAGGCATTGGCTTGAGGGAGCTGTCCATCCATTTCAAGTCATCACAGACCATAAAAACCTGGAATACATCAAGAGTGCAAAACGCCTAAATCCACGTCAAGCCCGTTGGTCTCTGTTCTTCACTCGTTTCCAGTTTACAGTTACCTACAGACCTGGCAGCAAGAACAGTAAGGCTGATGCTCTATCCAGACGTCACGACTCTTCAACAGACAATGCCACACCTGAATCTATTCTTCCATCATCTGTTATAATTGCAGCAGTAAACTGGGATATTATGGAAGAGATCCAACGAGCCCATCAACAAGAACCACCACCAGCAAACTGTCCCATGAACAAACTCTTTGTGCCTCAAGGATTACGTCCCAGAGTCATGCAATGGGTTCACACCTCACTGAGCTCAGGACACCCGGGAATTTCGCGTACTCTCCATCTGTTACAGAATTCCTTTTGGTGGCCATCAATGTCTAAAGATGTGGTAACCTATGTTAAGTCCTGTCACTCTTGCGCTCAATCCAAAACCCCCAAGGAACTACCTTCTGGCCTCCTCCAACCATTGCCCATTCCCCAGCGTCCCTGGTCTCACTTATCCATAGACTTTGTTACAGACCTTCCACTCTCCAATGGTTTCACCACTATACTGGTAATCATAGATCGCTTCTCTAAAGCCTGTCGTTTGATCCCTCTCAAAGGTCTTCCCACAGCCATGGAGACGGCTCAAGCTCTATTCCAAAATGTCTTCAGGATCTATGGTTTACCAGAAGATATTGTATCTGACAGAGGAACTCAATTTACCTCTCAAGTTTGGAGAGCGTTCTGCAAGCAGCTAGACATCAACATAAGCCTCACATCAGGATATCATCCACAATCTAATGGTCAAGTTGAGAGACTGAACCAAGAAATCGGACGGTATCTTAGGACTTACTGTAGTCGTGAACAGAACCGGTGGGCAGAATTTCTTCCATGGGCTGAATACGCGCAAAACTCCTTAACTCACTCTTCAACTGGAATGACCCCCTTCCAATGTGTCTTGGGATACCAACCGCCCTTGTTCCCTTGGTCTGGTGAACCGTCATCCGTGCCTGCAGTTGACGACTGGATCAGGCGTAGTGAGAGGGTATGGGACAGTGCCCATGTTCGTCTACAGAGAGCCATCAGAACCCAAGAGTTTCAGGCCAACAGACGACGTCGTCCACACCCTCCCTACCAACCAGGAGAACGGGTCTGGCTTTCTACGAGGGACCTCAAGCTACGGCTACCAAGCAGGAAGCTCAGCCCCAGGTATGTTGGCCCATTTAAAATAATCAGACAGATTAATGAGGTCACATACCAGCTTGAGCTTCCTACTAATTACCGCATCTCTCCATCCTTCCATGTGTCGCTCCTCAAACCGGTCCACCCGGGTGCTGACCCCAACGCTGAGAACCATGAGCCGCCGCCACCGCTGGATGTAGATGGAGCACCAGCATATAAAGTGAACGCGTTGCTGGACTCAAGACGTCGAGGGGGTCAGCTCCAATATCTGGTGGACTGGGAGGGCTATGGACCTGAGGAGAGATCATGGGTAGTTTCCCACGACATCCTGGATCCATCACTCATTGAAGACTTTCATCGAGCCAGACCCGATCGTCCAGCACCACGACCACGGGGACGTCCTCGACGAGCGCCAGGAGGCGCTCCTAGGGGGGGGGATTCTGTAGCACCACGCCAGCAGAGGGAGCCCTCACCTGAATACTGACTGGTACCACTCCCTCTGCTTCTTCTGCCTTCACTTCCTGTTTGGCGGCCATTAAAAGCATGGCCAGGGCCAAACAGACTTTGCGAAGTATTGCCAGTTCTACTGTCTTACCGAGCGTTTCTCTTGAATTGTTTGATTACCACGTGTATGATTTATCGCCTGTTTCTCTGGATTTTGCCTTTTGGATTATCCCTTTGTTTGTTTGCTGGTTGGACTGATTACTGTGAATTTTGACCATCTTGCCTGTGACCACGACTCTGATTTCTGCCGTACGTTTTGTATTGTTGTTCAGCTCTCTCATTAAACTTCTGCAAATGGATTCCAACGCAGCTTCAGCCTCAGCCTCCTTACAAAGACATGCCCAGTGCCTTCATATTTAATTAATAAACAACCCATTTGCATTTTTAATGCTTTAGTACTTCATAGAAAATATGATGGATTTAAATTTCAAACAAGTGCACTTCATAACGTTACATAGTCACACATGAACTCACTCATGGGCCCGGTTTCACAGACATGACTGAGCCTTAACCAGGGCAAAGGGTATTTACGTCCCTTTAAAAAAAAAATACCTCAAAAAACATTACTGGTGTGCATCTTGTGACAAAACAATGGCAAATACATATTTTAAGAAATGTCATGGACAGCTATTTCTAAATAAAAAGACAGCTCAGTTCGAGGCGGGAGCGGGGGCAACCGTGCTCGAGCGCAGCACGGTTCGATTGGCCTAAGAGCCAGCTAAACAACCGCTGACAGAAACTCATATCTCGGAAAGTGTCTAAACAGATTATCAAAAAGGCATTTCTTACATAAATCACATCTCTTACGTATAAACATGTACACTCGCCTAAAAATGTATTAAAACTAAGTTTCGTGACAGAATAACCGTGGTGTTTGTGACAGTTGCCGGTAACGTTAACTTATATGAACGTTTGCATTTAGTACGACGCTCGAGTATCGACCTTAAACTAATATAAAGACACGTTAACTAAACGACTTACCAAGTCACATATTCCAGAGGAAATGTTGACTAAAAGGACGTTTTCAATAAATATTGAATATAACTTAGACGGGAAAAGGCTGTAACGTAATTACAACAGGCATAACGTTACCTCTACCGATTAGCAAACCAAAACGAACAGAGATAGATTATACTTTTTAATACTGTTAATGTAATGTGAACCGCCAAATTTGTTATATTTTTGCATTTGTTGGTGTACAGTATTAGTTTCATACATTAAAAACCCACAAACATACCTTTTCTGTCGTCGCTGAAGGACGGTTGTTCCTGAGGTGATTCAAAATGGCCGCGAAGGAATCGCTGGCTCGTCGAGTAGGGGGAGTGGCTTACTCTCTTAACTGTCACTTGATTGGATAAAATCAGTAACCCAATGTTGGGTTACACAAAAACAACCCAACACTGAGCAAAACAACCCAACTAAATGACCCAACAGGCTTAACCCAGCAGTTGGGTTAAAAAAACAACCCAACATTTTTTAGAGTGTATGTTCCGGTTTTGCGCAGCAGAACTGCCTGCCCTGTTTGAAATGCCTTTGTTCTGAGATGGTGATAATAAACTTTAAATCTAACATTTTGCTATATTGATGTTTGTTTTATATCTGTGAATTGCATTGTAGACTAGTCAAGTGTTGATTTGATATATGGTTAAATTGAGTAAACACACTGTGGACCACATACCGCTTGGATATCGATGTCACTTAAAAAACTAACTTACATTTAAAAAACAAACAAACAAACAAACAAAAAACTCCAAACTTTTCTCTAAATTGTTCTGATAAAAAAACCGAAACGAAAAAACATAAACTTTCTATTAAATACGAAATCTGGTCTATTTTAATGGCTGTAACAGTATAAGCTGTTTGGCGGAAAAAAAGACGGGCTTCGGGTCGGACTCGGGCCAAAATTTTTGATAAGCTGTCGGACACGGGCCGGGCTACAGCCTGTGCGTCTCGGACCAGGGCCGGGCTAGGGCTTAGATTTAAGTCTATGTCTACTTTAGTCTATGGTTCGCTCACCTCGCCTAACGACTCTAAAAACAGGTGAACTAATTCCAGTAATAGGATGTTGCGCATGCGCGACTGAACGAATCACTCCCCGAGACGACTCGTTTGTCCCGAGTCACATTAAAGATTCGTTCAAAATGAGCGAATCGTTCAAGAACGACCCATCACTAGAAGGAAGCAACATGTTCTGTTATTTCAAAAGTTCAATAAAAAAAATAATAATAAAAAAAGAACATTCTTCAGATACAAATAACATCATAAAAAAAAAAGATAAAAAAAGTCCATGCGCTTACACGAACTCACGGAAAGGCACGAGATCGAGCACTTTTTGCTCTGGTGACCCTCATCATTCCTTGTCAGCATCCTACTACCGTGTTTTTGTTGTTCTTCTTCTTCTGTTTCAAGTCCGACGTGCGATATTGGACGCACAGTGTGAGCGGTAAGATCGCATAAGAGCATCGGGTCGTACAGTGTGAGAACATAAATCGTGAGCTGCGAACTTTTACACCCTGCGATTCTGTCGTGCAGTTTGAGCTAGAGCCAAGAGCAACGATTGATAATATCGCACAGTGTATCCCAGGCTTAAGTCATCACCTAAATGCAAAATTTTTGATCTAGTTGTCATAAACTGTCAATCATATATTCTACACATTTCTATTAGACTTTTTGTAAAATTGCCATTATTCAAGTGAATATTGACTTTCACTAATGAAGATAATATAGATCAACCAATGATAAAGCAGTTCTCTGAAATAGATCAAAGGTACAGCTCATGAACCTTCAATTAGAAAGCATATATAGACAGAGGACAATGCAGGAGTTACAAATTCTGACAGTGGACTTTCTAATTTTCTAATTTATTTTCACCTTTGTGCCCATATTTCTTTTTCATTTCTGTTTCACAATGACATTGTAATGTGTTTTTATTTTATTTTTATTTTTTTATAATTTTTTTGTCTGACCACTAGTACAAGTGTAACTGTGAATCCTGTCCAGTTTTTTCAATCAATATCCCACATACAGTAATGTGTAATTTTGAAGAGGAAGAGTAGGAGGTGACAGAGGAAGAGGAGAAGAAGAAGGATTATGACGATGACAACAAGGAAGAGACAGAGGAAGGGCAAGGGCAAGAAGACAAGCAGTCTCAAATATTTTAGTTGAGTACCAGGGTTGGGTCAGGCATGCAATAGGATATTACCCCTGCTGCCTGGCCAGGGCTAATTTAGTGATGCTGAAGAGGTTCTTTGGCCTGTCCCAGACCAAAGACAGGATGCTGAGCAGAATAATTATTTTTGTTGTTGTTTGCTGTTTTGTACTGTACTCTACAGTACATTAAATTAAGGAATAAAACAATTGCAAAGGCATAGATTTGTTGTGTTCATCATGTGAAAAGATTTTTATTTGTATTGTTTTCGTAGTATTGTTTTGAATTTATCTCATCAGTGTGGAAAACTGTGTTGTAGTGTGTGTGTTTTTGAGGATTTGTGTGTCATGTCTGAGAGCAAAGTTTGGTTTTTCAGCAAGATTGAATTGTTTTGAGTGGAGAGCTTCATTTTGACCTCAATATAGGAAGTTTGGGGAATTGAGTTAGAAGTTGTGGATTTGTGTTTAGAGTTTCACAAATAAGAGGCATAATTTCAAGAAATGTGTTTAAGCAATTGAGAAAAACTGTAATAAGTTGAGTTTTACCGTATTGAAATCCATTCAGCCGTTCTCCTGTTCTGGTGATATCACTAAGCATAGATTGTAAATGTAAAGCTGTGATTTTCTAGGCTGATAAGATTAGGAACTACACTCCCATTCCAGTTTAATGGTCAAGGAAGGGGAGTTGGAGAATGAGCCTATTTTCAAAAAAAGTGGAGTGTTCCTTTAAAATCCCCAGGAGTTCTCTCAAACTTGAGGCACCGCAGACAGCAAATCTGCAAATTCAGGCATGACATGTTCATTTGTTTTAGGAGGTCTATAGACTGTTACAGTGACAGTAGTGATGGTTGCAGAGACACTCAGAACAAGACATTCAAATAATTAAAATGGGGAATGATCACAGGGATGTAAAATGGGGAATAACCCTTCCACTGGAATATAGGGATTCAAATAATCCATAGCCAGTGGGTGTAAATTTGTGAAAAATTGCTTTTGCGGTTTAAAAGTTATTAGCATAAACTATTATTTATTAGCGTGTATGACATTTGTTTTATTCAAATGTAAGTGCCCTGCAAAGTGGACATCGTAGTATCCTGCCATGATTCCAGTTCAAAGCAAGTGTTTCATTTAAACGTCATTAAAGTGTGCAAAACATTGCGGAAATTGTATTTATTTTCAGATGTCACATTCACACTTCTCTAGTAAGATTGGTCTGTGTGTGAAGACGCTGCAGGTGGTGGCGTAGCGGAAATTAGTGAATGAATGTTTCGAAGTGAAGTAAACTTAAAACGGGCTTCCAGTGCTTAGGAAACAATGAATACTGTTTAGGGACCATGTCAGTTGGAACACAGTTCATGCACAGAGCTCAACTGACCTCATGCACGGAGCGTTCTTTATAAAGATAAGCCAGCTCATAATCTTCCGCTAAAGCTCATTTTATATGTGATATATATAAAGGAAACTCTTGAGACTCATCTACTGCCTCGTTCTTATCAGAAACGGAGAATAATAATAATTGCAACATTATAAATAATAATAGCAGCATGAACATTCAGTTTCAAATTATTTAACAACATATCATTTAAACGGAAGCCTGGCAATCCCAGGAGACTACCTGCATAGTTGTACATTAAAATGCTGACAGCTAAACACTAATATAAGATGTTTAGGCTAACGTTAGCTAGCTAGCGATACTTCTCTTCAAGGACATCTTAATCGTATTCTTGATAATCAGTAACTTGCCTTTATAGTCATGAACACATTTTAAAAATCTTACAATATTTTAAAGTCTTTATTACTTTCTAACTCTACAGCTGTGAAATAAAATTCACTTCAAGGACTCAGTTTTCATTCATAAAGTCAGGAAAAAATGCCTTTTCATGGAAAACAAAGTCTTTTTTAGGCTAAAAATGATATGGAATTACCCATATAACCAATAGATGGCAGCAGAGGATTAATTATTATGCAGCCGCCATTTCAACTCCCTATACTTTTCAAGACGATTTATTATAAAATAACGTATATAGTATAGCAAGTGGAGAAAGTCATTAAAATAAATAAATAAGCTCAGTCACAAACAGCCTATAAGGGTGATTATTGAAATACTCATATATAGTTCACTACAAATAAGTTAAGTATTGATGGTATAAAAATTAAATAATGCACTCAATGTGAATCGATAGGAATTTGAAATATTTTATATAATCTAATAACTACATCTTTTAAGTTTTATCTTAAACTGTAAAAGCTATTAAATAGCCTATATTTAACCAACACATACGTGTTACTGCTGTAGTTTTGTTATTCTGAATTTAGTCTGAATCATTTAATGCACAGCTCTTTTATTGACATCAGCTTGTCAGATGTTTCGTCCGGTTATTACTGTCAATCATAGCATTGACTCGTGCATATTTAGCTGATTTACTCACGTATGTTGTTATACTCGCGTTTGTCATTCTTGAAACAGTATACATGGACGTTTGGTACTCCTAGACAAACAAACTTTTCTTCAATTGTGAATGGATTATGTAGAGAAAACGAATAAAGTACCCTCATATTACGGCACAGTACAGTTGACCAGAAATGACTTAGCTGACTTGACTAAACAAGGAAGTAATCCGTGCATATGGTCAGTTCTAATGAGCTGATTGTCAGAATCAGGTGCGTTAATTAAGAGAGGCGTGAAAAGTATGCAGAGCAGGTGGGGCATGAGGACTGGAATTGAGAACCGCTGGCTTAGGGCATATAGGATGTAGTTTTATGTTAGTTTTCACACTTTACATGTTTGAATGTTTTGATGCGGTTTTATGTCTTTAAACTGGGGTTAACTTTTATTTGTCTTTTTTCACCTTAGACCTGATGGCACTGAAAGAGGAGAGTCAAGTACTGAATAAAATGGAAGAGAAAGATCATGATTTCATAAATGGAGAAAAATCTTTTAGTTGGTCACAGACTAAAATGACTCCCTCAAGAAAAAAGACTCCAGAGACAGGAAGACGTTATTTCACCTGTCAACAGTGTGGAAAATGTTTCAATCAGAGAGATAGTATTAAAAGACACATGAGAGTTCACAAAGGAGAGAAACCTTTCATCTGCCAACAGTGTGGAAAGAGTTTTTCTCAATCTGGAATGCTTGGAGTTCACATCAGAGTTCACACCAGAGTGAAACCCTATGCCTGCGAACAGTGTGGAAAGAGTTTCACTCAAAATGGAAGCCTTACCAGACACATGAAAATTCACGAACAGCCTTATATGTGTGATCAGTGTGGAAGGAGTTTTGATCAAAATGAAAACCTTGAAGTCCATAAGAGAGTTCATAAAGAGAGTCCTTACTCATGCTCTGAGTGTGGAAAGAGTTTTAGTCAAAAACAGCGCTTTGAAGACCACATGAGAATTCACTCTGGAGAGAAGCCTTTCGTCTGCCAGCAATGTGGAAGAAGTTTCAACCGAAAAGGAAACCTTAACAGACACATGAGTTCACACTGGAGAGAAGTCATTTATATGTGATCATTCCCTTACAAAAATTAACAATGTTTTTTTCGTACTTTGTAGTAAAACCATTGACCGTTTTCATTTTCATTTTCATTTTCATTTGATTTATTTCAGTTAATTTTCTCTTGCTTACTTTACCGTCATCATCATCATCATATTGCTGTTCTTTTAATGTTACAATAAATTATCACCTGGATCAGTGGAAACGCGTCATCTTTAATCCCTCTACTCAGCCTCTAAGCGGCTACTGGCTGCCGCTATAGTAACTACAAAATAAACCATAGTTCTACCACAGTAACCATAGTAAAACTACAGTTTTGTAGTAAAACCATTGTAACTCCAAAATAAACCATGGTTTTACTACAGTTATTGCAGTTAAGCCATGTTTTTTTGTAGTAAAACAATAGTAACTACTAGTGCTGCACGATTAATTATATCGCAATCGCGATGTCAGCCTATGCGATTACATTCCAGCAAATGTTGCGATTATATTAAATAAACGAATGCATTTGTGGACGTTACAAGACATTCAGTGGCGGCTCCTGACAAATATCTCTGGGGGGGCAACTGTTCCGATGATGGTAAAGATAACCGCTTTAATGGGTAAAATTATGATAAAATTCAGATAGCCGACTTTACAGCATTACATTACATTGTTTGATTTGGTTTCCCTGTTCCTAGATGGCAACATCAGGCATGAATTGTACAAACTGTACTGTATTTTGAATAGCAATATTAAATTGTCGCAATGGTCTCAAATACACTGAAACACTTCCACCATGGCCATCAAGAGACACATTTTCATCAACTAGTTTGCCCTCTAAGAGTAAAAAAAAAAAAGCCAATACTGCTTTACAATTAAAGACTTTTTATTTTTCATATTAAAACTGTAATTAAAAAAATCTTTCCAGAACATAATCAGTATAAATTTGGCTGCCAATATGCAATCAATACAACTATTTAAAATTCAACATTTGATGAATACAACTTATAACATACAAGGACGTAAACAGGGTTTGAAAATTAGTTTGGTGTTAAGAATTGTGCTTTAATAACACCCACAAATGCACTACATATAGCCTAAACTTCAAAATAGACAGACATGTAGATGATTGTGAAAGATGATTTATTCATGATAATGTTTACATGGACAGTTCGGTTTTCTTTTAACTGAGGGAATTTTTATTTTATAACAAGTTATAAAGTTGGCATAAAACTAACGTTCAACTTTCCGCTTTATAAACGTCCCAAAGTGTCACACTAAATTGGAAAAACAAGTAAAAACACATATAATAGGTGGATCTGGCAACAAACAGAGGCTGCTGCACCCGCGCTCTCACTCAACGTGTTCTCAAGCCCCGTTCACTGCGCTAGCTTCTCGCAGCAACATGAATTGCAAACACTTATGTGATATGAGGTGGTTTAAACGGCTAAATAATCATTCAAAGAGCTAGACATTTTATTTTTGAATATAAAAAATGACCGAGATCCGGACCTCGGTGACCTCATAGCCGGCTACGTAAACAATGCACCATTAAATAACACATGTACACACTTATTGAAATTTTGCTCGCCTCTCTTTTAAGCAGGCAAAGTGATCAATTACCCTCTCATTAAAATCAGGCATGTTCCTGACAAGTTCTCTCTCCATTGAAAGCATGGCCAATGCATTCAGATGTCTGGCTATGCGTGCGTGCTGTACATCTTCGAGCACGCATCAGTGCGTATTACGAAATGACGTTGGGGCAAGCCCTCCCGGTGCCCATTGAAATGCATTGTAGGGTTCAAAATGTGAAGAAAAAAAAAAAAAAAAAAAAAATCTCACAATATAACTCTATGAGACCGGCTGGGACGATTTTCAATCTGACTGAGATCGCCCCAAGGGGGCGGGGTTCAGGTTGGAAAGTGACATTCAGGCTGTTGATTGTACAGTAATATACAGACTAGGACCAGCAAAATAAGATTCTTTTTCACCTCTCTTTTTTTCGTGTGGCTCAAGGAGGGCGATGCACTATCACCCACCATGGGCCAGCCACCCCTGCTGAGATTTCTTTGTTACCTCCGTCCTCACCTCTAACAAACCCAACACTTTCATATCCAATCAATGATTTTTGACAAAAACATATTTCACATATTATCTTAAATAGTAATAGTAAGTGTCAGCTTAGAAAAGAAAATATATGTTCAAAATACAAAACAAAAAATAAGGCCATAACAAATCATTAACACTCATTTATCATGCAGCTCAAACTATTATGGGTAGAATCTTTTTTTTTCAAAGATCAGAAAGAGCTTCATTGGCAAGTAAGGGATTTGTTTTAGCGACAGTTTCCTGTGCAGAAGAGAATACAGACAGAGCAAATATACTACTGCAGTGCAGACATACAGAGAAATACACCGCAATATCTAGAATCTGTTCTCATTCATCAACACAGTTTCACTGAAGATCCAATAAATGCATAAACCCAGGATAGAGCGTCTGAGTGAATGTGGTGTGTTCTGTGTGGATGAGGCTCATTGTGTCAGAGACGCTGGAGAAGGACAGAGTTCACTCTCATCCACATACACTCCTATTCTATGGCTGGACACTACAGACAGTTCAGTCCGTCTGTTATTATGAACAAATGAGTATCTAGAGCAAGAGCAGAACAAACTCCAGGATTGATCATTACGTCCAAACACACATTCATCACCCTCTCCTTTCCTGCTGATGCTCTTATATGAGACTGATATCTCCACACCAAACATCCCACTCCACTCAATCTCCCAGAAACAGCCTCCACAGACTCTCTCTCTACAAAACACCTGAAGATTACAACCAAGTAACTTACTGTATAACCCAGCGTTTCCCAACTCCAGATACAAAATATGCGGTGGGCTGAGGACTGGAGTAGGGAAACACTGGTATAACCAGACCATCACAAGAACCCAGCTGTTTACAGAATAATCCAGATAATCCAGCTGATTTATTACAGGTGATCTAATATGAACCAGAGCTCAGAACTGTCCGTCTTCACTGCGCTTATTTCACTCCTTTCCTCATTTCAGCCGCCTGCTCTCGCCTATATTTCAGTCGAGGCGCATCTCAAGCGAGATCAAAGACGGATATCACGTTATCACACTCACTGTGTTGCTAATAAACATGGTATAATTTCAGCTGTTTTTATATGAAAATAAATTTGATGAATACCACATGGCTTTTTACTCATGTGTCTCTCTTGTCTGTCTTTCTTTATCCAAAATGTATGCAGAAATTGACATGAACTTTTTTTATAATGTGACTTTGTATATAGATCCTTTTTTACATTTATGGGGTTCTCAGAAAATCAAATAGTCATAGTTTTGTAAACTTCTTTAGTGGTAAATGGAAACTGCCACAAATATGTTTTTTTGTCCTCATTTGCATCAATAGCAAAATAAAGATAAAATCCCTGACAGTGTTTCAATGACTTTCCAAAAGAGAAATAAATACAAAAAGAAACAAAAAAGCAAGAGATTGATTACAATCGTCAAAAGAGTGGTAGATCAAATTTGCCATCGCACCCTCTTTGTAACAGTTACGCAGCAGCATTAACTAGTTTTATGTGAATTGAATGGAAATGTATAAAAACGGAAAGTATAGTCTTAAATGTACATTAAATGAAAAAATTAATAAATAGACAAAAGTATTCCTAGATTTACTTTGTTAATAACTTTGGAAAATCATCATCATATGGGTACCAAATTCTATTCTATATACAACATTTCTATTATATGTGTTTGTGATTCTAGATAGCAGTGCACCAATGGGACTTTTATGTTGGTCTGGTGATGTGACGTGTTTCAGACGCGCAGTGCTCCTCATCTGTTGTGATTCATCTGAAAAAGGTTTGTAGTTTTGTGTTTTTATATAATGCAAACTGTTACATCAATTAAAGCGTTTTTTTCAAACTATGTAAAATAAATGCAGTATTGTTAAATGCAACGTTGCAATGCTTTATTTAGTGATTTAGATACGTAGCGTTAGCCTTTAGTGACAGAGAAGTGCGTCTCAGTTTGCTCTCTATATCATGAATCAATCGTGTGATGATAAGAAGTGATGAGAGAAACTGAGAATCCGAATCATTTGACTCAAATCATTTGTGAAATGATTCAGTGATTCGATTCAGCGACACGCGGACTACAAACGACAACAACAAACACAAACGAGTGAATCACAACCGAGAATGATTTCATTAAAGTGTAGTATATAAGATATGATAAACAAATAATTAAATACCAAATATAAATCAAAATAGCTTAAAATTGTGATCAAAATATGAACCTTTGGTGTAATTTGTATATATTTTATACATTTTATAAATGTCTATTAACTCTCTGAATGTCTAATTAGTGAACCAGGAGCTGATTGACAAGCAGAAAGAGATTTAGTTTGCATTGATTTTTCTTTCTATTAATTATTCTCATCTTAAACAGGACAAAGTGTTCTAACACACAGAAAAACTTCTTGTGAAGCGACAGATCCACGTGACACTATTATAATGATGGCATTTATTAAAGAGGAGAGTGAAGACATGAAGATTGAAGAAACATTCATCAAACATGAAGATACTGAGGAACAAACAGGTTGGTTTTTATTCTCAAAGCTGGACTCACTCATTTGATCCTTATTAAAATGTACAGCTCTACAGGAAAAAAAAACATATTTTGTGTAACATTAAACACAGTATCTACTTTTGATTAGAAAACAATGAAAGCGGTATCTGACATACCACGTTATTTAGCTTGAAGCAAACAATGACACTTCAGTTTTTAACTTGACATTTGTTTTAACTGTAAGTGATTTTTTTCTGCTATCATCAAAAGTGTGATATTAAAATGTAAATAGTTCTGAATGTTCATTACAACAAGCAATAAACAGTCATATTTCAGAAACACCAGCCTGTTAATTGAAGATGCAGGACAGCCACCCAGTCGTGCATTACAATAGTTCAGTCTAGACGTCATGAATGCATCAAATCAATTTTCTGCATCAATTCAATTTTCTGCATCAGAAACAGGTAACATGTTCTGTAATAGTTATTCTCCAACTCTTTAGCCAAACAATAAAATAGAAACCGAAAATCACTCATCGTAACTTCTGTGGGTTTAATTAGAAGATTTACTTAAAAGGGAAAGTGAAGAGATGAAGATTAAATAGACATTCAGAGTCAAACATGAAGCTATTGAGGAATAAAAGGTTGGTTTTTATTCTCAAAACTGAGCTCACTCATTTGATTCTTATTAATATGTCCAGCTCTACAGAAATAGAGACATGAAAATAATACAGATGTAGCCTAGATGTTTTCAGATATGATGGTGATGTAGGCTTCCACTTCACTCAGAATGTCATTGTAGGAGTCACAGGGTGGCTTCAGGACAGAGAGCACATCTTCCACTAACTCTACGGCTTCATCGAGGCTCCTCTGCTTGTTCCCTTGTTTACACAAAAGCTCAATGATTCTTGCACTGCTCTGCACTAGTTCTCCTAGAGCCAAAGACAGAACAGACTGTCCACACTGTTCCACTGGAGGCATTACACTCCCCAGATCACTCTTTGCCAGTCTAACAGTGACTAGAGGACCGAAGACATTGCCCAAGAGTCCCAGAGTTTCCTGATGCAGATCCTTTATCACTGCAGCCTTGACTTTCTGTGACACTCCAGATAAAGCAATCTGGTCATATAGAGCAGGTTCAATGCTTTTACGGACATGTTTGTCCTCCCTCTCACAAGCATCAAGGATTAGGCGCATTACATCTCTCACCCTGGTGCAGTTTTTCTCAATACTTTCACTTTCATCTGCTAAGACTGTAGGGAAAGGGCTTTGGTCCAGGTGAGTATTGAGTATCACCAGCAGCCTGTTGGTGATGTAGAAGTATTTGTGCACATAGTGGTGAAGGGTCTGGGTGGACCTTATCAGCTCTTCCTTCTCAAGTTCATCTTTCTTGTCAAAGAACGGAAGAGACAGCATTCTGGTGGCTTCTGTTGTTAAAGAGGACACACAAACAAACAAATCCATTACAATTTGACCCCATTCAATGTTTAATGTATGTACATATATAATTGACTTTTTTTTTTGCTTCAGATTGAATGACTTTTCCTAATTTAATGGGGAAAACTTGGTAAACATAAAATTAACATGATATTATTATTTCAATGCCCTGTACACATTTTGTCACATCAGTGTTCTTTGGGGTCAATTTGACCCCAGGGTCTTTTAGCTGTATAAAACATAAGAAATATAAAAAAAATTACACACATTTGTTATGGGTGATATTGAGGTCACTATAACATGCTATGATTTTATAATATGCACTATAATTTTATATGTTAAGTATAATAAAAATAAAAATAAAAACTAACACAACCATACCTGTAGTATTGCGAGAACCACTGTCAATTGAATTGCTCTCTCAATTGAAAATGGCCTCTACGCAAAGGTTCTCTGTCAGTGAGATTTTGTCACAGGTGTTTGACAGTGAAAGTGTGTGTGTGGTGTGTGTGTGTGTTGGACATCAATTACCGGACACTAATCTTTTAGCAAAAAAAAATCATATTCTGGAGGTTTTAAATTGCTGGGGTCAAATTGACCCCAGTGGAAAAAAGGTGTTAGCGGATTTTAGGGTAACAGGAGGGTTAATCTTGTCAAATGCAAAAAGTTTTTTTTAATGTAATTGTGTTTTGCATAAGTTTAATAAAAAAAATTGAAAAAATATCAGGAGACATTGGTAAATGTTGTTAAACAATTTATTTCAGTGAACAGAGAAAGTAAACATAGA
The DNA here is from genome assembly GCF_049309525.1 of Garra rufa. Lineage (NCBI taxonomy): Eukaryota > Metazoa > Chordata > Actinopteri > Cypriniformes > Cyprinidae > Garra > Garra rufa. Next base: position 52,007,631 of record NC_133364.1, read on the forward strand.
ATGGAAAACTGAATTTACCTTGGCATAGTTAAATAATAACAGTTCAGTACATGGACACATCATGAGTCTCAAACGTTTCCTCCTTCATTATATAAATCTGGTGTTTGAAAAAGACCACCGAAAAATAGGTCAATTCCAACATAACACAGACTGTTACGCAACAGTCCCGGGATCGTTAATAGTTACGCCCCCAACATTTGCATCACCCAATCATCATTAATGTCAGTACATCAGTAAAACAAGCCAGCCACTGAAGGGACACGGTTAGCTTAATGCTAACGGTAGCCTGTTACATTGCAATACATAGGATTTCACTTACCACATAAACAGAGAGATGACTGCACTGATGATGGTGAATGATGGAGAAATAACTGCGCTGATGATGGAGAATGGTTTACAGATCTTGAGAATCACTGACAAACAGCTGAACGTGTGTGGTAAGGAAGCACTCCCTCTGCATTGTAACTTCACACAGAGCACATGCATCTCAGTAATGAGACTAAAATGTCGGCAATTCAAAACGGCAGATTCAACAAACCACATATTAAAAGCGGCTAGAGCTCCTAATTAAATATATATATTTATCCATGCGCGAGCTATAGAGATGAGCAGCTCTGTGAAACATCCAATCAGAGCAGAGCTCATTAATATTCATGAAGCTTCCAAATAATGCAATAACAGAGCATTTCATTCTAGGGACAAATCCTAGGGTTGTAAATGGACCTGTAAAACCATTTCTGGAGATGTTTTGCCCTTTCCTATGCCATATACCTTCTGATCAGAGAACAATTTAAAATATTCTCTCAATGCATTCTATGGCACCTTTAAAAATGATTACATTAAGTATTATGAATACCCAAATAGTAAATGCATATGGTATTCACGAAAAAATATAGAGCTTTATTGGTGAAATGATCAAGATAATGCATATCTTACTTTTTTGTTATACTTAGTATATGTGGCTTAAAGTTAAACAAATGATTTTCCTGCATCAGTTTAATCTCTTAATCAACTCATTTTGATTCAACTATATTGTTCACTCATCTCAATTCTTATTCTGACCTCAGTTATGCTATCCTGATATTTTAAAGATGCTGGTTTGAATTCTTTCAAAGCTTCGTCATACTCTTTTAGGGCTTTCTCAAGTTTATCACGCTCAATACTCCCTACAATGGCCCCGATAATCATATCAATCCCCAAAAACACCACCCCAAGTGCAACTAAAGCTGCACCACTTGCTGCTACTTTAACCAAAGTGGATGCTATGTTTGCCAGAATTGTTCCATTGTAAATTAGCCAACCAACTACAAAACCGGAAGCTACGCCTCCACAAGCACAAACTCCATGAAGAGCTTTTTTAACTTTTTGATAGTCTGGAACAGACAGATTCTTGTGTCCCAGTTTCTCATACAGTGTCGGCTCCAGCTTCTCCTTCAGCTGCATGTCAATCTTCTCTACTTCTGCCTGGATCTCGTGTATGCATTCAATGATTACATCACAGTTCTCCTTCAAAGTAGCTTTCTCGTCCAGGGTGATCGGACTGAAAGACCAACCTAAGTGCTTCTTAAGAGTCTCAGCGAGTTGGTTGGTGGCTCGGAAGTTATTTTCCATCAGATTTAGAAGCTCTTGATTTTTCCGGATGAGCTTCTCCCTTCTTTCTGGATTTCCAGGATAGAAGATATCATTCCAAGACATTTTTATTTCTTTATATTGGGGTTTTGAAATAAAGAGAGAAACAATAATTTAGAAATATTGGTAATACTTTATTTCGATGGTCCATCTGTTGACACTCTACTAGTTATCAGTATTCATTTAGTAGCAGTGTCAACAGATGGACCATCGAAATAAAGTGTTACCGAAATATTTGATACAAGTGATTGTGATAAATAGTAATTAATAAGACTATTAAAGCAGTGAAACAAATGACAGTTCGCAGTTCACTGACAGAAAAAACAAGATTGAAAATATGCGATTTCCTATTTAGAAATGTAATCAGAACTGACAGAGAAAGAGAGTCATTTTTACAGTGTTACATTTATAAAGTGACAAATGGGTGTTTTACCAAATTTAGTAATATAGTAATAGTATTCTTGCCCACCTGGGTTTATTCTGAAGACCTAAAGAAAGTCCGAGCTGTAGCTTGTGCTGCTGCTGCTTCTTCTGCTTCTGATGCCCTTGAGTGGGTGATACAGATCTCAGCATGTAACACACTGCGTATATCGATTCCTGAAGATCACTGGACAGAAAGCAACTGCTTACAAAGCATGCATCTGCTTAATCACTTTCAGTATGACACACACACACACACACACACACACACACACACACACCCGCCCATAGGTTAGCACAGAAAATATAATAACCTTAGAAAACTAACTCAGTTTCTATTTAAATTTAATAAAAGTTAAAATTATATATATATATTAGGGCCGGGACTCGATAAAAAAATTAATCTAATTAATTAAAGGCTTTGTAATTAATTAATCGAAATTAATCGCATTTTAATCGCATATAAATATTTGACCTGAGAACAGTGAAAAGTAAGTTTTTTCATATGGATTTTTAGTATACCATTGAATAATGACTGAATACATAAGCTTAAGCAACAAAATATTGTTTATTTTTGTTCAACCAAGTCCAACAAACCAGTGCAATATGGCCAACCAAAGCGGTCTCATCAGCTTCTTTGTCATTGTTCACTGTGGTTTGTTTTTAGGTGCGTTCCGATCGACAGGGTCCCTACGCAGTGTTCACTGCTCCCTACTCCCTTAGCACGGTATATCCGATGAAGTGGACTTCGCTGACAATAATCGCTCATTTGGAATGCCCTGGAACGTCATCAAAGCAAATCAACTGCAGGGTCACGCAGACTATGATATAACATAAATAAATATGGTAATTTATCTTACTTTCAAATTTAAATACATATAAACTTATATACTATAAATATAGTCAAAATGTATATGTTTGGACCGTTAACTGATTTTTGTGGTCTTATCTCACACACTTTCTTTCCCACACACAGCCCATACTATCCAGTGATAACGTTAAATAAAACAAGACAGAGTCTCACCTCGCTGGTTTTACTTTCATTCATACAATACAATATGCAAATGTAACAGGAATCGCCATAACCATTCATAAACACTCTAATTTGTATAATAATAACAACATTTATTGCAACCGCTCCATTTCAGAGCCTTTAAAATAAACTTAAACGACTCTGCTCCATCATTATTCTAACTGGTGACGCGGTGCGCAATGACAGTTGGGTGATTTTCCCCGTCCACTTTATAACATCCAGTTATTCCCTATGCCGTTCGCAGTGCCCTTCGAACTGAACATGTTCACTCCCTTCGATTTGGAATCTCACTTAAGATGGCAGAATAGCCTGTGAAGTCCACTTCGCAGTCCACTTACGGTCGAATGGAAAGCACCTGAACGCTAGTTGGTGCTGCAGTATAATTGGTCCGCCGAAACTCATCCAGTGAGAAACGTTCCGCGGTGCAGAAATAATTGCGATTAAAATGCGTTAAAAAAATTTAACGCATTATTTTTGTGTAATTAATTAATCTAAATTAACGTGTTAAAGTCCCGGCCCTAATATAT